>NW_012120610.1:311661-362677 GCF_000951035.1 Colobus angolensis palliatus | reverse complement strand
CCACTGCGCCGGGCACTCACAATCACTATTCTGACAGAGACCACATACATCCATGACATACTAGGGCGCAGCACCAAACCACAGTACAAAAGCTGAGACAGAATGGGTATCTTCTTTAAGACAAAATAAAATGGAAAGTTTAATGAAATGCAATAGAATTTAGCACCATGATGATTCTACAGTTACTATGTTCATGACAATAACCCTTAAGGACTAAGAAGTCTCACATATCTTCTAAATATTAAAAAGCATTTGAAAACAATTTAATTATAATATTTAGTGCTTTGAAATATTTAAATGTTTTATCCAGAAATGCTGTCATATAAAATATTTGACTCACATCATCCTATTTATTCTCTCACCAAAGTTGAGAACACACAGAGTGGAAAAAGAAAAAGAAAAAAAAATTAGAGAGAATATGAGAGACATCAATTTGACTGTTTTTTTCCAAGCTGGCTCTATGCTTCAGGATAATTTGCTGTAAATGTTTTTCTATTCTCATGAACCGTACTAGTGTTACAACTACATATAGTCGAGTTCATTTAAATTACTTGGTTAGGAAAACTTTTGTTCCTTTACTTATTTTTCCACCTGGTAAAATAATTTTGGAAATATGCTTAAAATTTCTTCCTAAATGTTTTTGTTTATGCCTTTTGCTGCTCAAACACACACACACGTACACACACACACACACGTGTGTCTTCAACGATGATAAGAAAGTGCTCTGCTCTGCAGGTAAATTTTTTAAGACTTGTATTTTGTTTAGAGTGGCTCAACAGACTTGAACACGTTCCACTCTTCCTTTGACGACGAAATGGCACACTAATTAAAAATACAGAGTAAAAAAGGCATTCACTCTTTATATTGCTCTTTTCTATTGAAACAAGCAAGATGTGCTTTTCCCAGCACACTCTTCAATGTGGCATTTGGGTGGTTAAGTAATCAGTGGTCTTTGTTTTGTATTTTTTGACAGCAAAGCATTATATGGAGAGATATACTAAGTTCTAATTCCTTACCCTTTTTCCAAGTTTTATAACTAAATAACCTTTTTAAATAAAATATTGCAACAGTCCTGCATTTGAGGATGAAAGTGCTGTTTTCTAAAAGGTCAATTCAATCTGGGAAATGTTTTCGGTTTAGACAATACATTATAAACTGTAGAAACCCGTGGCAATTTTCAGCACCACTAACAACGTGAAGTAAATTTCAGTCACTCGCAGTAAGATGGCAATGTGGTGACATTTGAAGCCTGGACGTGAGCTCTTACATTCATTGTAGGTGACTGTTGTGCAGCAGGGGCCCGTTTCCAACTGCCAGATGAATTTTAGATATAAATGAAAGAGATGATCAGAATGCTTTACAAAATGAGTGAGACCCCGTCATCTGAGTGACAATAGTCCTCTTTTACAGCAGGCAAGGATTAAAATACATCAAATTAATAAATCCCTAGGAAACCAATAATCTCACATTTGCTGAACAATTGTATCTTCTGGTAGTTATTATCTTTGAATTACAGTGAGCCACTATCATTGTTTCATTTTCCAGATGTATGTCCTTGTCCATCAAAAACTATGGCAGTTGCACTACACAGTCAAGCAATAAATTTATAAAACATCTCTCTGAAGTGTATGCTTGTTTCATAATCCTGATTCCATATCTTTATTTACTTCAAAATATATGGTACTGTCAGCACGAGGGTCAGAAGATTACAGTACCTTCTTTGTTTCTTTGCTAGTGTTTTTATTTAACTTGAAAAATAAACTGCAGCACCAAGGGAGTGATGAAATAAAAGATATATGGAGTCACAATGGCATAAAAATGGTAAACACACAACTACAGCTATACCATAAGAAAGACTGTCAAATCAAATCATAAAAAAGTTTACTTCAGTAACTCACATAGTTAACTCACATACCATCTTTATTAAGACTACTAAAAAATACAAAAAAAAATTATAAGAGTTTCAAAATGAACAGAGAAATCTCTGAAATTTTTATGCTATCATCTGATTTTGACCTTAAGACACTGTTTACTGTGTGTCTGCTTCTCTGTTACTGTTGGTAATGGACTCATTAAGCATTTTTAATCTACTTGTGCTGAAAAACAGTAAAATTCATAGAATAGCATATCCTGTAGAAGGCTGATATTTAGTTGGAAAAACTATAAATAAATAACTTGACTGTCTTAAATTTAAGAGAAACATCTCATGAAAAGCAACAAAAGGAATATAAAAGTGAGCATCAGAAATACTTCACAGTGCTCTGACTTGGAACTACTTACAGTTTTAGAGTTCAAAATATCCTTTAATTGCATTTACTAAGGTAGCAGTAATTTTAAAAATTTCCTCTCTATTAAACATGAATTAAATATGTCAAAATTATTTTATATTACATAATTAAATATGTTGAAATTATTTTAATTACATATTAGATTTCAAAAGATTATGAAAATATCAACTCTATTTCTATGATTAATTTTTATGATTATGTCCTTAAAAAGTTTTGGGAAGCATTGGGAGAGAATTGGCAGTATTTGTTATTGTTTACTATTTGATTTTTGAAATATTTCTGTCATTATTCACATTTTACAAATGTAGAATTATAGCATCTGACATTTCGTTACAGGTATAAATCACTATAATAGTTTTGCCAATCTTTTACTCATCTCTACACTTTTTAAAAGATGGCTTTAAAGATTTACCAAGGATTTCCATAACAACAATTAATAAATATACTAGGCACAGTTCAGTGGCTCACACCTGTAATCCCAGTACTTTGGAAAGTCAAGGCAGGCAGATTGCTTGAGTCTATGAGTTTGAAAATAAAGATACAAGAACATTAGCCAGTTATTGTGGTACATACTTGTAGTCTCAGCTCCTTCGGAGGCTGAAGTGGGAGGATCACCTGAGTCTGCAAAGTTGAAGTTGCAGTGAGATGTGGTCATGCCACTGAACTCCAGCCTGGACGAGGAGAGTGAGACCCCGTCTTAAAAGAAAGAAAGAAAAATAATAGATATAGTAATATGTTCCTTTGGTAATTTAAACATTTCCCTAAGATGCAGGAGACTTATTCAATTTCTTGGAGCCTGGTTCACAACCTTATTATCTAGTTACACCACTCATATTGCGTTTCACATCTTTGGGAATGCTATGCTGGTCATTCAATACATTTAGAGTTGAGTACAATTTTCATTCACAAGCAGAGTACAAATATGAAATGCCTTGAGGCTTTTTGTTCTTCATGCTTAGAACTAAGTAAAATGTTCAGAGTCTCACAGGACTTTCAGGTCAAAGCTTCACTGATAATACTTTCTGAGCAAAATTAAATAGGTTTGGGGCAGCTATCAGCTATCACTGGTCCTAATTAATTACTATCTCTTGCTCCATTTTTATTAACCAGTTATATTGTTCTTCTTAGGCCTATCATTTTAACACTTCCCATTGGATAACTAGGCATTGGAGATGTAATATGCATAAAGAAGTCATAACTTATTTCCCCTCTACCACTTCCCTTCTTCTATCTCCTGTGACCTTTGAATATTTCAGTAAGTGGCATCATCATTTTCTCATCAGACCAACTTTTATTCTGCTTTTCCCCTCCTACTACACATCCAATGTGTCATGCTGTCCTACAAAATTTACTTCCAAAATATACCTTGAATTTTATTCTTATCACTGCCTGGCTCAAAACATTACTGTCTCTCTTCTGAATTTCTACCACGTTCAGTTATCTGCTTTCCCTCAGTCCATTCTTATCCCCAGCTATTCCACATGCCATTTCAAAACATTAAATCCTATCATATCACTACACAGTTAAAAATTCTTCAGCAGATCCTCCTTATATTAAAAATAAACCCAAAGTTATCCTGTGATATCTATATTTGTTTATATAATATGTACAATTATATTTTTTCTTTGGAAGTATTTTTTTCAGTAGCAATATTTTCATTTTCAAAATCTGAGCAAGTTTTAAATAGATAATTGTTTATATAACACTTTTAGGAGTCTACAGTTTATTATGCTATTGACAATATCAGTTATTTAAATACATATATTGCTACTGAAGGAAATATTTCCAAAGTAAAATATGATTATTATATAAAGAATACATATTAGATAAAATGTGTTGATGATTTTGTGCCTAAAATCCTTTGGCGTTTCTAATATTATTATAAAACTTTCTTTTTAAATATCGCTGTTTTACTCATGCAGTCGTTCTACATGAAATTATCATGTGAATCTAAAGCTAATCATATTATTCTAAGGCTTTTATATGATGTAATATGTGAAAATACTTAATATTTATAACACTATATGTGTACCCTATGTTTATTGCATGTAAATGGTATGTCTATCATGTATTGATCATTACTATGTAGGTAAATAATATGTATAAAATCTTACTACATACAATAACTAAAAGGAAACATTTTTAAATCTCTATAGTGAAATAAAGCAAGTATTTTAACTTTAACAAAAGGATACTTTAAATTCACAAGTGTTATCTACAGTTGAGCCTAAAGCATTTTCAGTAGATAACATGTTGAAGAAAATGTTGTATTCTATGCAAGTGCTTGTTGGTATTTGTTTGTCTAAGAGGAGGTAACATATATTAGTGCTCTTTATAAAGTTATCCCCATCAACTAAACAATTAAATTCAACAGTATTTTTGTTGTTAAAGATAAATTTCTACTATACAGCATGTTATTATTTAATAGCCATACAAGAAATAGTAATCATAAGCAATATTGTTTTTCACTTTATCTATATTGTTTTTCCTAACCAACCAAACCTAAACCTTTCCTATAAAGTCATTTACAAAATAGAAAAGTTCTTAAATTGTTCAAACTTTGATATGCACTCTGATGTTGGAATTTGAGGCGATGGTGGGCTAGTAGACTCAACTATAACACTCAAATAGTTCTTAACCATTCATATTCATCAACATGCTAAATCTTGCCATCTGTCTCTCTTCTTCAGAAGCAAAATTCTCAGGGCAGAGGTGTGCCAAGATTTAATTTAGGTGCATGCTGGGAGATCATTTGATGCCATTTACTTTCTTTTGATGTAGTGTCAGAAAGGTAGGGATTGAGGGGCAGAACGGATGGAGAACTAATTCCTCCACACTCCCCTCTGAAAAAATTTCTTCTGCTTGTCATCCCTAAAATTTTTCTCAAATTGTTGCTACCATGACGTTAACATCTGCTTTAACATGTCTGACTTTTGTTCTTATTCAAAATTCAGTTTTATTTTTTCAACTTTTTACAATATATACATATTTCAAATTCCTAAATTTATCTCAAAACATATTAAATAATATTGATAAGATTCCTTCCACATCACCTTTCTTTCTGAGTATGTCGATTTAGTTCCAGAATTGCTAGAATTAGTGCAGTTACTACAGGTAAACAATGATGACAGATACTTACAGTATGCACAGAAGACATAATTGCTGCCCCCACAAACTAACTATTTTAGCTATCGGTATTTAGCATAGATTTTTCCCCTGAGGAAACACTGTACCACATTTCCAGAGGGTACCTTGGGACAATCTCAGAGGGCAAGTGAATTAATACATAATTATCTCTATAAGAACTGAATGTACGACTATTCAGGTCTCTGTATTTCGAGATCCTCTGAACTTTCTTAATTTAAACTTTCTTCTCATGTGAAAACATACGAAGAATAACATATCACTGGAGAATTACCCATCCTCGTGTTTAATTTCTATCATTTTGCTCTGCTATTTGAGAAGTTTCGGCTGCTCCTGATTCTTGACCACATCAGATCCACACATTTTTATTTGGATTTTAAGATATTTATGGATCTGATCTCAAGCTATCTGTACAACCCTGCTTTTCTATTACTCTCCAATATGAATAATATCTTTTCTGTAAAATAATATTTTCACTATCTTTGAATGTACTGTATAAATTCTATAATGTTTTTATTCAAGGGTATATTAATTATTATAAGTTTCCTTGCAGTGATAGAGACTTGCAATATATAAAATATAGATGTTTATTTCTTTTTCATGCTGGATTCATCTGGTGGCTTCGTAAATCATGGTATTTCACCACCGTATCTACATTCCTGCCAGCACAAAGGGGAAAAAGAGAAGTAAGGGGCATGCACCTTCTCTTTTCGGGCATAATCCAGCAACTATACACATCACCTGTGCTTGCATCTAACTGGCTAAAGCATAATAAGATTATAAACATATATGTAATTTTAAAATGAATTTCCAAACATTATTTTTCGACTTTTGGTCTCAGTTGGTAGTCCACCTCTCCAAAGTTCTATAGCTCAAAGTACCTAATTAGCATTGAATTTTCTGTCCCCACTCACTCCTCAGCTTCAGGGTTCAAATTTTTCCCTCTGCTAGTTATCATGTAACCATTTATTTCTCCAGCTTTTGATATTTTGTAGGAACCTTGAAATCATGTTTTTTCATTTCTCATTTTCCTAATTATTGAAGGTTTAAAATCTTTTAAATCCTTCTAAATTTATTTTGTCGTATTTTGTGAGGTAAAAGGCCATGTATATTAACTGGATTATTAACTATATAAGAAATCAAATATTCACTGAGCAGTTACTACAGGCAAACTATGTTGACAGATCCTTGCAGTATGCACAGTAGACATAATTGCTGCCCACTACCCACAAACTATTTTAGCTATTGGCATTTAGCACAGATTTTTCCCCTGAGGAAAGACTGTACTATACTTCCAGAGGGAACTTTGGGACCATCTCAGAGGTCAAGTAATTTAAATATAAGCAGTGTATATACTGTACATTTTTATTTGCAAGTTTTGAGCATTCTAAAATGGAGAAAGAGCCTGCTATTTGGGAAAGTAAGTCTCATGTTTCTTATTTTGTAGAGACATCGTAGTCAAAATAATGAAGGGACTATCAAAACATTGGCACAAAAAAATGACATAAACAGGAAAAAAATCCAAAACATCAATTGAATGCATATGCTTTTTTCCTGTGTTCCTAGATTCCTTGTCATGAGTGACTCTCAGTGATTACTCTATTTATTTATTTATTTAGTCTCTTTAAATAAAGGCAAGCAGTGAGGAATATGAAGATGGAGGCCAAGTGTGCATGTATTTATTATGCCCTCTGCTTCTCCGTAGTCGTGTGAGACAATCTGGTACCACCTTTATTAAATAGGTGCTTTATTCATTAAAAAAAAAATCCTAAAACAAAAAAACTTTTCTAGATATTACCTTTACCTTTCAGAAAAAAAGGAGCACTATAGACACTGAAGGTCATCTTTCAAATAGAAGGATTTTGTAGTCCCAGTGGAAAACAAGTCTTCCAGAGAGGCCATTTAAACAAGTAATGGGAAGGACACACTTTCAATTGCATTTCAGAATGGTATTGTTTTTGACCTTTAAGTGATTTTCTTAAGCATTTAACACTTATGAAAAGACATCAAATTGGTAGTTGATTGACAATATAAAAGGGATTAACTGTACCCTAGCCCCTTGGAGTCTGAAGCCAATCAATCAAAAAAAAAAAAAAAATCAGAGTGGGAGGTCATAAATGGAGTGTACTCAGAGTGATAAAAAGGAGGTTCATTTTTGTCAAGTTCTGTAATGCTCTCCTGGAAATCAGGATAAATGACAACCAAGGTTTTTACTTAGGCAATCCTAAAACTTCATAAAAACTGTGGAAGTTTTTTACACGACTATTATAAGAATTCACATCTAAAATTTTATCAGGAATATTGCTGGTATTTGCCTTATAAAATATGATGGTTCTATGCTCTGTTTGGAGCAAAGTATGCTTGCTGCTTGTACTTTTTTCTAAAGCCTGACACTACAGAAAATAACTTATTTCAGTATAACATGTGCTACACTGTATTAAATTGGGCAATTTTTATTTAAGTGGTTTAACCTTCAGATACCCATTATGAGCAAAAATAAATAGAATGTTAAGGCTTCTGTGTTCCTGTATTTTCATATTTTATATGTATTACTAAAATCTTGAAGTGGCGAAGTTCAAATTGCAGTTGTACATATGCATTAAAGGGAAGCAGACATACAGCAAAGAAATCTTTTAGAAATAAATGTGGCTGTCTTTTGGTGTCTTGGCTAGCTTTCCTGGGCAACGCATATTTGGTCCAATGTGCCACAATTATGTTTAATGTATTCTATGGCTGGGGTTGCAAATGTTCGACAAGAGTAAGGTCAATCAAAATTGTGGCAATGTACTTTACCTCATCTAAATAAACAGCATTCACAGAAGCAAGTTTTCCTATAGATCTAAACAATTCACTTCTGCTTGGATTTTCATGCACCAGGCTTTCCTACCCTTCTGTTATTTTATATCAAACTTCTGCACATTTGTTTTTTCAGTTTACCACTCCCTTCATGCCTGTGAACACCCACTAGAAGTGACCTGATTCCACAGAACTTGTTAAATAAAATTTATAAGAGGCCGTGTTTCAGACCTCCTGGACTAGACTCCCACAGACCAGACTAAACTAGAATAAGGTCACTCGTGCTAGATATTTCATAATCAAACTGAACATAAAAATTGGCCAGTTTTCCAAAAAACAGGATATTTACAGTAATCAGTCTAAAGGAGTCCAGTCAACATTAGCTAGCATGGTAAAGAAGTCCCCTCTGCTTTGAGTCATATGAGGAAGTAACCTGATGTTAGCCAATCTGCTCTTTGCACTATTCTGTTTTCTTGTCACTACTTAAGTAAGCTACCTTACAAAAACTGACAATTCTGTCACACCCATAAGAATTCCTTCTATTTTGTACACTGGATGCTGTCTGGTCTGTGAATTGCCAATAAAAGTCAATTCAGTGTCTAAAATTCAATTTATTAAAGTATTCTTCTTTGACAATGTCAACATGTTTTTGTTTTCAGACATTTCTTCTGGATTTGGAACCATAAGAATATTGTTGCCCCAGTAATCTGATTTCTACACTCCAAGATGAATTTAAATTCAGTAATTTGTTTTAGAAAAAATGTAATAAACAAATTTCTGCTGGTTATGAATGCATTAGTAAAATTAGAATAATGTAAATGAAATAAAGCTGTCAGTGAGGTGAAGTGATATTTATTTTTATATCTCTTCTACTCACATTACTTTTAAGAATTTCAGAACTTGTATTTTAATTGAAGCATAAATTAATTTCCTTCCATTTAACAGTTAAGATCTCTTCTCAGTATGGCAAAAAGTAAATACTATGAAGATTTTTTGTTGTTGTTACTTTTTTGGATGGAGTCTCACTTTGTTGCCCAGGCTGGATTGCAGTGTCATGATCTTGGCTCACTACAACCTCCGCCTGCAGGGTTCAAGTGATTCTCCTGCCTAAGCCTCCCATGTATCTAGGAGTACAGGTGCACACCACCATGCTCAGCTAATTTTTACATTTTTAGTAGAGATGGGGTTTCACCATGTTGGCCAGGCAGGTCTTGAACTCCTGGCCTCAGGTTATTCACCTGCCTCTGCCTCCCAAAGTGCTGGAATTACAGGTGTGAGCCACTGCTCCCGGTCCAATGAAGAGTTTTAATTTCTTGAAATGGCAGAGTCCAAAGGGCAAGTAGATTGTCTCCTCTCCCCCCCCACAAAAAAAAATAAATAAAATAAAACTGGTCAAAATTATCTAAAATAATCATTTTGCAGTTCTAGAAATTCAACAAAAGTAAACAAATTTTCGAAGGTTTATTTAAAAAAATTCAAGTAAGGATAACTGTGGTCTATGGATTTCTTTCCTGAGTCTCCTGAAACTCTGCCCCTCACCCACCCCCATCCCCACCCCTGCAATTCTTCAGGTGAATTTTTGAGAACAGAAATTTTTATCATTCAAGGTTGACTGGGAAAACCAGCAACTTTTCAGTCAGAGAAGACAGGCTTGATTTCGGGCAGAGGATAGAAACCTGCTATCATTGCCATTATAAGTAGTGAACTTGGTAGCAAATGAACAACAGAACCCCTCAGCTCAGAAAACATTATTTTGGTCTCAGTTGGGGCAAGCAGTAGACAATGTGAACAATGATCATCATTGTTCATCAGTGTGAAGATAAATCATCAATGTGAGATAACAATAGAAGAGCAGGGTTCATCAATGTTCATCATTGTTCATCAATGTGAAGGGAGATCATCAATGTGAGATAACAATAGAAGAGCAGGGTAAGCTTCCACATATCCCTATCACACTGGAAAACTATGCACATATGAGGGGAGACCAGAAAAAATACAGAGAAAAAGCAAAGCTGAGATAGACATGTGATGTGGTTTGGGGCCGTGTCCCCACCCACATTTCATCTTGAATTCCTACATGTTGTGGGAGGGACCCAGGGGCAGGTAATTTAATCATGTGGGCAGGTCTTTCCCATGCTGTTCTTGTGGTAGTGAGTAAGTCTCATGAGATCTGATGGTTTTGAAAAGAGGAGTTCCCCTGCAGAAGCTCTTTCTTCTCTTGTCTGCCACCATGTGAGACATGCCTTTCACCTTCTGCCATGATTGTGAGCCCTCCCCAGCCAAATGAAACAGTAAGTCTATTAAATCTCTTTCTTTTGTAAATTGCCTAGTCTTGGGTATGTCTTTATCAGCAGTGTGAAAGTAGACCAGTACAACATGAGAACTGGCAGAACTCTGAATGTGTTCCCTAAACCACACAAGAGATCAGCAGAGAGTGGAGGCCTACCTGGCCTGAGGTATTTGAGTATATAGTCTATGCAAGTCAAGGGGCGACCACCAAGCCATGCAGTATCTGTGGCAACCCTTAGGAAACTAACCTTAAAATAAAAGATAGTTTAAAAACATTTTAATGAGAAAAATAATTTTAAAAATCAGCAAAATAAACAGCAGCTACACACCACTGAGAGACAAATTTTATATTTTAAATCTAGGTGTGTTACAAAACATGAGACATCAACTACTGAAAATCTCTAAGTGAAGGGATTAGAATTTGAAGTTGCCATAAAATATTAAAGCCTTACACTTTTTAGAAGATATCAAAAGGCATAAAAATAAAAAAGAATGTGTCAAAGTTACCTTTCACAATGCTTCACCTACCACCTGCAATTCGTCAAATTAACATCAGGCAAAAAGCATAGTAATTATGATGCTATTGCAGTTAGACTTAGCACAACATCACTGACCACAAGCAAGTAAGTCTTTATTGCCATCAGATTAGTGGGTAATCTGGACCCACTCTTGTCTTGTGCTAAGTGGGGTCTCTTCTTATAAGTAATAGGCAAGCTTAATAATGGAAGACACAGAATGAGAGCATAATGTGATGAAATACCACCTTGTTCTTTTATGTTCATCAGAGCCCTTACAAATGTGACACATGGACAGTTGAGGCAGAAGAGATGCAAAAGGGGTGCTTGACCCAGTTACCATTTTGAAAACAATATTATCTCATAAGTGAATTTAAGGTGACAACTTGAGGGATATTTTATGTATTATAATGCCAACTGAGTAAAAACATATAGAATTTTATATACATGTTATACTTATTGAACACATTAACTACTTTTTTTGTTTCCACCAAAATTACATAATTGTGGTATCATTATCAACACCTTTTTGTAGCCTTATTCTATCATTGAATTAGAAGCATTCTATGACTTAAAATATAACGTAAAATAATTTTTACAGACATAGCCGGGTCAATCAGCTTTTGAAAACTGAAATTTACTGAATTGCTATTGCAAATATTTTGAAACTGAATATAGCTAAAACTTGGAGAAAGCCAAATGTAAATTTTATGAAATCATCAGTAATGTTAGAAGAACTCTACTTCCTCATCTCAAACTTGATCAATTCTTCTTGAGCATGAAAAGAAAAACCACTGCTAGGATGGAGTGAAATTGTGATATAGTTTGGTTCTGTGTCCCCACCCAAATCTCATCTCTAACTGTGATCCCCATGTGTCAAGGGTAGAACCTGTTGGGAGGTGGTTGGATCATGGCGACAGTTTCCCTCATGCTTTTCTCATAATAGTAAGTGAATTCGCATGAGGTCTAACGGTTTTGTGTCTGGAATTCGTGGGTTCTTGGTCTGGCTGACTTCAAGAATGAAGCCGCGGACCTCGTGGTGAGAGTTACAGTTCTTAAAGATGGTGTGTCCGGAGTGTGTTCCTTCAGATGTTCAGATGTGTCGGCAGTTTCTTCCTTCTGGTGGGTTCGTGGTCTCGCTGACTTCAGGAGTAAAGCTGCAGACCTTCACGGTGAGTGTTACAGCTCATAGAGGCAGTGGGGACCCAAAGAGTGAGCACCAGCAAGATTTATTGTAAAGAGCAAAAGGACAAAGCTTCCACAGTGGAAAGCGACCCCAGCGGGTTGTCACTGCTGGCTCGGCAGTCTGCTTTAATTCCGTTATCTGACCCCACCCACATCCTGCTGATTGGTGCTTTTGCAAATATTTAGCTAGACACAGAGTGTTTATTGGTGTGTTTACAATCCTTTAGCTAGACACAGAGTGCTAGACAGAAAAGTTCTCCAAGTCCCCACTAGGTTAACTAGATACAGAGTACTGATTGGTGTGTTTACAATCCTTTAGCTAGACACAGAGTGCTAGACAGAAAAGTTCTCCAAGTCCCCACTAGATTAGCTAGACACAGTGCTGACCTGTGCATTTAAAACCTTTAGCTAGACACAGAGTGCTGATTGGTCCATTTACAAACCTTGAGCTAGACACAGAGTGCTGATTGGTATGTTTACAATCCTTTAGCTAGACAGAGTGCTAGACAGAAAAGTTCTCCAAGTCCCCACCAGATTAGCTAGATACAGAGTGCTGATTGGTGCATATAGAGTCCTCCAGCTAGACAAAAAATTCTCCAAGTCCCCACTGGACTCAGGAGCCCAGCTGGCTTTGCCTAGTGGATCCCAGAGGGGCCGGGGCCACAGGAGAGCTGTCCGCCAATCCCAGGCCACAGGCCTGCACTCCTCAGCCCTTAGGCAGTTGATGGGACCAGGCCCCACAGAGCAGGGGCGGAGCCCGCTGGAGGCTCGGGCCGTGCAGAGCTCATGGTGGGGGCAGGGAGGGGGGCTTGGGCATGGTGGGCTGCAGGTCCCAAGCCCGTCCCATGGGGAGGCAGCTGAGGCCTGGTGAGAATTCGAGAGCTGCACAGGCGGGCCTACAGTGCTGGGGGACCCGCGCACCCTCCACAGCTGCTGGCCTGGGTGCTAAGCCCCTCAGTGCCCAGGACTGTGGTGCCAGCCCATGGCTCCGAGTGTGGGGCCGGCTGAGCCGGAGCCCACCCGGAACTCATGCTGGCCCAGGAGCACTGTGTGCAGCCCTAGTTGCCACCCAGGCCTCTCCCTCCACACCTCCCTGCAAGCAACAGGAGCCTGATCCAGCCTCAGTCAGCCCAGAGAGGGGCTCCCACAGTGTAGCCGCAGGCTGAAGGGCTCCTCAAGTGCGGCCAGAGTGGACACCGAGGGCAAGGAGGCACTGAGATCAAGCAAGGGCTGCTAGTACGTTGTCACCTCTCAGTTTTATAAGAAGCTCTTCCCCCTTTGCTCTCTTCTCTCTCTCTCCTTCCACCTTGTGAAGAAGGTGTCTGCTTTGCCTTCGCCTCCACCTTCTGCCATGATTGTATCTTTCCTGAGGTCTCCCCAACCATGCAGAAGTGTGAGTCAATTAAACCTCTTTCATTTATAAATTACTCATTCTCAGGTAATATCTTTATAGCGGTGTGAAAATGGACTAATACATCAGGAGACTATGCAAAGAAGATATGTAGCTAGAATCATCAACATGATTCCACAAGAAAGACATCTAATCAAAGTGGAAAGGCCAAATTTTTAACTTTTATGATAAAAAAGTAGAAGATAGCTGGCTATTGAATCTAGAACTCTAGGTGGCAGAATACCTGAGGATATTGTCTATATGTAGCATGTTCCCCCTGGAGTTAAAAGAGGACATCAATTTCTAGCAACATCTCCAGGTTACCACAATAAGGCGGAAAACAGTTGACAGAGCTTAATAGGGTACCACTTTGTATGTATCTGGGGCCATCTCATGGAGAGTCCTTTCAACTGGAAGTGAGAAACAATGTGTTGTTTTTCCTATTAAATTTAAAATGGCATGAGTCTAGTTGTTCAGAAACTGCAAACTTAAATGAGTGTTTGCCATGAAACAAGACCTGAGATGAAAGGATTTAAATCTTATTAATTGCCAAGAGAGATCATGAACCACTCACCTGTTCCCACTAATGCCAAGGTAGAGGGTCAGGGAAAGTTATAGGGTAGCCTATTGAGAGAGAAAGAACCTTAAATTGACTCAGCTTACCCCAAAAGGTCTAAATGTAAGGCTGAAATGTCTACATCAAATCTTCTGTCATCAGGCAGAATAGAAGCTAGAGTTAGAAGTGAAAGTCTATTATAAAGAAACAAAGAAAGCTGCAACTATTTCACACTTGAGTTCATATGAATGTAAAATTTATATTCACTACATTTAGTAAAATGCCAATTACAAAAAAATATGCATATTAAGATATAGGATAAATTACAATTAAAATCAAGAAGTTATATTTATTTTCCAAAATTTCTAATGCAAATATGTTAGTTTTGTTATCAGAGAAAAAGACTTTATAAAGAACTTTCAATGTGATTTTATTATCTTTCTCTGAAATGTTAAAATGCCTGAGGAATTCAAAATGGTTATAGACTTTGTGCTAGTTATTTTGGTGCTCCATAAAATATCTAACATTTGAGGGCACAAATAAGTTTAACCTTACACAATTTCAGAGCATAAAAGTCATGTAAAATTTACTAAGCAAGGCCATGGAAGTCTCCATTAGCATGATGAATTTTATAGTGATATAATCCTTAATGAATTATACTTCCATTTAACAAAGTTTTAATAAGAAATTTCTTGTGCCTGCATTGTTATTAATTCTCTCATCTGAATTGCCTTGGGCATGTCTGCCATAAAATTGTTCAACATAATATTTCTTTCTGTGTCAATCTTATAGTACATGCAAATCTCCCAACCGTGACTAAGACAAACTTCCTTTTCTTTAAAACCCATAACCAGCTTACAGAAAATATTTAGGTTCAAAATTAGGATGTGGTGAAAGAAAGCTATGACTCTTGTTTAGTGGAATAATAGAGCTCTTACCATACTGAACCACACACTTCCTTAATTACACATGTGTTGTGATTTACTTCCACTGTTGTCTTTTTTCTAAATTGCTCTCTTTTTCCTTCTCTGCCCAGCTAACTTGTTGATAACCCAAATGTTCATTCTACAAATAATTTGGCACTTATTAAGGGTATTCTTCTAACACCTTTAGTTGCTGTCTTCATCACAGTTATTAAGAAATAAATAGCACCTGGAACCTGCAGGGCAGTTGATAAATAATTTTAAATGAATGATCAGAAATACAATAGTAGTAACAACAATGGGTATCAGTGAAGAGTTGCTTGGAAAAGTGACCTCTACATTGAGACCTGAGGGTTGAATAGGAATTCATCGGTGGAAAGAGTGGGACACACAGGAAAAAATTTCAATAAAGAAGCATGTTTGAAGACTTAGGAAAAGAAAATAACAACAAATATATGTTCAATAAATTAAAAGAAGATCAATGAGGCCCTAATAAAGGAAGCAGGAGGAACACAGACACCAGATAAATCCAGAGATGTAGCAATGCATCAGCTCACACAAAGTTAGTTGTCCATGAAACATGTCTAATACTTTAACCTAAAAAACAATGAAAAGCCATTAAAAGTGTTTAAGCAGGAAAACTTACTTGATCAAGTTTGATCTTTTAAACAAGTTTTATTTAACTATTAGTAAAATAAGACCTATAAGCCAACTATTATAGAGAATTAATAACAATGCAGGCACAAGATATTTCTTATTAAAACTTTAGATAGAATTGAGGATCTAGAAAAAAGTATTGGGAGTGAAGTAGTGAGTTAGGCAGAATCAATAGTTGTTTTAGGAAATAAACAAGTGCTATGTTTAGCCAGGCATGGTGGTAGACATCTGTAGTCCTAGCTACATTGGAGGCTGAGGTTGGAGGATCCCTTGAGACTAAGAGTTTGAGACTAGCCAAGGCAACACATCAAGACCCTGTCCCCACAAAGCTGAAAAAGCTATCTTTGCTTGGATGTTGTGAGTGAGAAGAGGGACAAATCAAACCGATTTTGAGACAGAGAAACTATTAATTCAGTTTTGAACATTCTCAGTTTGTAGGAGACATACATTGTACATGTAGAAGAGGAAAGTAGAGTTACTAGCCGAAAGCTCTAAAAAGAAAAATGCCTGAACTACTAATAGAAATTAGAACCCATAAGCTTATCCTCAGGAGAAAGAAGCTTGCCATAATGATAAAATCAAAGTTTTTATTTGTTTGAAAGAAGTGTAGTATATAAGATGGAGGAGAGGAAAGAGGAAAATTCTACCAGTCTTTCACAATCTCTTTTATCAATGAAAGGATAATTATCCTTATAGATAGTATGAGATGTTTTTGCCTTATCCAGACAGAATTTGAGTGTTGTTTGTACCAATAGACTTATGGAGAAAGATAATGTTGGGCTAAAGTTGAAACTTTGAAAACTTTTTATGTAATTATTATTGAGAATACCTATATTTATATGTTATTATAACTCCTGCACATCATACTCAAGAGTTTTAAACTTTATATTTTTATCATTAGCGATGAAGAAGTCAAACAAGAAAGCACTGTGCTAGCAGGATTAGATATATGGATAGCAAAGTTGTTTATTAAAAGATTGGACTCATACACCACTTATAAAAGGAATTCTCTACAATTCCCAAACTTAAATAGGTGGCTTTCCCATAGGCACCATTATTATCCTCTGCTGGCTAGTACCATAGTATTAGTTACTCTTTGTTCTAATTAGCCCTTATTGATGTTGAATGCTAGAAAACTCTGTGAGGCAAGGGCTTTTTTCTTTGTAAACCTAGCATCCGGCCAAATGCCTGGCACATGGTAAACACCTATTAAACTAATTAATTTTAGCTTGTGACGTCTTGTATATTCTCAATACAAATAGAATCAGGTAGCCATTACCATTCATGTGTCTTAAGATATTCATTTATTTGTTCTCTGAAGTTTTTCCTTTTCATCTTATATTTAATTTATACCAGTATCACCATTTCCTAAACCTTTAAAGAGAAAATATTTTTCCGTGTAATCTTTAGGTTCTTTGATTTCTTAAGCCTACACTTTTTCTCAGTTAATATAAATCATTCCAGGAAGAAACATAATATATATTAGTACAATGAGGCTGGTGAAATCAAATTTTTATGATCAAGATGAGGTAGCATCAGAATAAGGAAGAACAAGTAAGAGAAAGGGAAAACTCCAGGGCAGAAGGGACATCTCTCCTCAATCTTACTGGGAGAGTAAAAACACTCAATCTAACAGGATAAGGCAAACTTTTCAGCCTATTTTACACAGGAGTTCCAATCAGAGGAAGCCTTTATGGAGGGCAGAATGTACCCAAATAACTGGGTTGGTGGTATAAAGCACTAGAGAATAGTCACTTGGAAATAACAAAAATCTCCAAAGTCAAAATGATCTCAACAGAAGGAAACCAGATAAACAAAATCCCTCTGCCCCAGAGAAGGCAGCGGCAGGAGGAGAGGTTTAAAATGTAGGCTCTGTAGCTCAAACCCATCTGTGTTAAATTGTGAGTATCACATCTACCAGACTGTGACATTAGTAAATTACTTAATCTCTCTAAACCTCACTGTTCACTTTTGTGAAATGGTATTGACAACATAAAGCATTGTTATGAGGCATAAATAAGATAATGCATTAAAAAACACCAGGATATACTAAGCGCTCAATAAATGTTAGCTACTGTTTGCATTATGAATATCATTATTATCACTTACATAATGGCAACAGAGAAATAAAAGGTTGTTTTCTACCTTTTATTTCAGCCACCAAGGTTAAAATCATGACAAAATAATTTTAAATCCCATTTGCTAATATGGAGAGAAGTTATTCTACTGAACTCCATTCCCATGGAATTTTGCATGGTGAAGGGCCCTTTGCAGGTGCCAGTATAGTTAATAGGGGCTGCCAAAATGTCAGGATTGACAAAATAACTGAGATTGAAAGGCATTACCTTCACTCTCCCACTGCAAATGCCCTAGATTTTTGGTTTTGTTTTGTTGTTTGTTTGTTTGTTTGTTTTGAGACAGAGTCTCGCTCTGTCGCCCAGGCTGGAGTGCAGTGGCACGATCTCAGCTCACTGCAACCTCCACCTCTCAGGTTCAAGCAATTCTTCTGCCTCAGCCTCCCTAGTAGCTGGGACTACAGGCATGCGCCACCACATCCAGCTAATTTTTATATTTTTAGTAGACACAGGGTTTCACCATATTGGCCAGGCTGGTCTTGAACTCCTGACCTCATGACCCACCCACTTCAGCCTCCCAAAGTACTGGGATTATAGGCGTGAGATTACATTGCACCCAGTCAATGCCCTTGTTGATATGCAAAATGTCTGCACACAATTTTAAAGCATCCTCATTATATTAGTGGCAATTTGAGTTTTTCTGCTATAATGGCACTTGCAACTAATCATATTCCATTTTCAGTTTATTTTACTTGTTTTTATTTCTTCATCAGCAAACACTGTTTCATCCTGTTTGTTTACGGCTACTTTCCAAATTTTTGAAGTATTTTGAATTCTAACATGATACTGTTATCCAAGGTGTTACCCATTTCACCCAACTTGATGTAATCAACACTTTGTAAGCGTATGCTTTTTATGAAAGCTTGTTACATTGAAGAAGGAAGTGAGAAAACTGAAAAAGGTTCCTGAATCTTAGAAAGATCTATGATCATAAAGTGTACTAAAATTCTGCAACACTGTCTTGAAAAATATCAGTTTATTTTAGACTACTGAAACATTAAGCACCCTTGTGGCATTGTGAGATATCTAGTTGTGTCCAAGCAAAACAGTGTATATCATCAAGAAAACACCTACACTCAGCGTAAATATTTTAACAATTGCTTCAGTGTAACTTCTCAATATTTAAAAATGCACCTTTTTATACATATTTATACATACACTTTTTATATATAAATGTATAACTATATATACTTAAGCTTTATCCTCTAAGTATCCCCAAAGCCAAAATGTTCCTCTCCTTCATATCCTCTTCCTATCTCTCTGGATTAGTTTCACTAGACAGAGATAAGAAAATATAATTGAAGACTGTACCAACTTTAGGAAAAGCATACCTATCTTCAGATACTGGCTCTGGCACTTGTTAGCTGAGTGACCTTTATCAAATTACTTAACTTCTTTTATCTTTACTTTTCTTATCTGCAATGTAGGGATAGTAATACATTCTCATGGGGTTGTCAGAAAAATAATTAAATAGTCTATTCACAGTGCTGGCATATAACAGGTAGTTAGTACATAGAAACTATAATAATCATTAGAAAAAATATTTTTGGAGAATTTGCATAGGCATGCCATTTGGCAACAATACAGTATCACGGTCACAGCATTTACCAATTAAGACAAAAACAATGTCCAAGCCTGTCAGCCAATTTCCTGAGATTACACTTTATTCAAAATGAAGAAAATAGAGAAAAAAGTCTAAAAGTATAATACAATATTTTTGTTTATTTTTTACCCATAAATAATCATCATTTTGATTATCTACTACATACAGTTGGTGGTTTTCAGGTATAAAATCCTTTCTACCCAATGAGATTTTCTTCTTCTACCTAACATTTTTCTCCATGGTATCACTGGGATTGAGCATTACCTCAAATGAAAGTTAATATGTGAAATAAATAAAACAGTAGGCTAGGATACACAATAATGCTAGCATTGGAATTAGTTTAACAGATTATTTGTAAATGTTTTCTAAGGCAGACAAATCGTGGTGGGGAGGTAAAGACTTTTAATTTCATTGGGAGGAGAGGGAGAGGCATTGGTATTCGCACTCAGTAACCATGCTGGGAGAGGATGGTTGACTATGCTCCAAAATGAAGAATTAGCCATGTGGTTTATAGAAAAGCACTAACGATGCAGATTATATCCTTCATCTCATGTATGTAAAACCTCCAGCTCACCTTGTTAATTATAATGAGATACTGATAAGACATACAGAGGTTTTCAATTACACCAACAAACTAGGGCCATATATTACGTTGACAGAACAATGGATTAGGTACATTTAGCCACGTAAATCTTTAAAACAAATGGAGTAAAACATCAGATGTTAAAATATTAAAATAAGATTTATATAAAAGGCAGCAAATCCTATGTAAGATGTAAAAATATTGACCTAATGACCAAGGAACTCAGCTTGAGTAGTTCATGAGTAAATGTAATTAAAGTGCACTGTCCTAATAAAAAGTAAATTGGTCGAAACTTAGATCCTGCAACCTAGATGGATAGGATATGGCAGTTTTTTAAATCTATTAAGATTATTGAATCCCTAGGATAAAGATAAATTAATAAATTATTATTGCATTTTTAGGACAAGCTTGGAAAGCCATAATAATTAATATTAGAGTGATAATTACAAGAAGAATAAAAATGTTAAAAGACCTACTTTAAATCCAGGGTGACAGCCCCTTTAAAAATTGATTTTCACCTAAATGCAGAAATCAGTATTAAATTAGAACACTATTACATTTCTGTTGCAAGTAAAATTGATTAAAGTTCCAAAATGTTGATTGTTCAGTATTACTTAATATTAACAAATTGTCCATTAACAAAATTTTTTTTTTAAAAAGAGTATTTCTCTTTGTAGCAAAAAGACACTTGGAAATTGTTATAAATAACAATGTGATTTGACTACAGTTTATTTGATTATAACTTTGTCAATAGAAAAATCTCTATTCTTTGGGTTAGTTTCTATTAACAAAAATAGAGTTATTGGTCAGAGATATAATCAATATTGAGGTTCTTGTTTTATACTGCCAAGTAGCTCTCCGAAGATACGATTGATGTATATTCACTAGGAATGAGTTTACTTACCACTGACATTCAACGCATTCTTGACCCTTAGAAAGGGCTTGCAATTATTTATTGATTTTGCTTTCTACATTTTTAATTTCTTCCCTCTTCTTGACACTTTTTCTGTTAATATCCATCCTTGAATTATTTCATCTTTAAAAGAAGCCCTCTTTCAGAACTTCTTGCGTGCTCTGGTTTGACAGCCCCCAAAGTTCTCGTGTTGGAACTTAATCCCCACCGCACCTGTGTGGGACCTTTGACAGGTAATACTCTTTAGCTGAAATGTGATCTCACCTCGGTCTATGATGTCTGTTTTCTTCTAGTTTAGTAAGTGAGGAGTGAGGCCTATGTGTGTATTCTGAGCTTCACTTGTAGATAATTAACACCAATTATCTTGTCAATTAAAATATTAAAATATTGAACTGTTTATATGTAGGTAATTTGCAAACAATGCATGCTGGAAAGTTGCAATATCAAGGTTCCTCAAACTGTGAGCTGCACAAACTAATAATCTATGTTATATGCTATATTAAATAATATTTTATAAAGGCATCTGTTATCAAACAAGTTTATGAAACGCTGAGTTTAAAAAAGTATAAGCAGATTTAATTTTTTTTTTTCAGGATTGAGCTATGCCTTTAATATGCAAACACCCAATTTACTATTTGGCCTTTTTCCCCCCAAACTAATTTGAAAGTATAGCCCTTATTGCATGAAACTCATTGCAATTATTTAGTTAGTAATCACTCAGGAAACCAAGTTTTGCAAACCTTGATCTAAAATAAAGAAGAAAATGTTTATTATATTTTAATCTAATCTGTTTTTCTGGTTTTGTGATCTTTGGAAATTATACATAACTGCTTAAATTTCAAGTTAGTTATCTCTAAAAGAAAGCTAATAAGGGGCAGCTTAGAAGACTGTTGTGAGCGTTAAATTTGTTAATATAATGAGAAGTGAATACAGTACAAAATATTAGTGTCTTTTCCTCTTTCTCCCATACGGTCTATGAAATGGAAAATATTTTACAATGAAGTTAACATTTGACAAATTTCATAAGGAAATAAGTCAATTTTTTCCTTTATTTTTACCTCTTTCTAAGATGCTTCATCTGCCCCTTAAAGGAAGGATAACAAATATATAGTAATTTATTGGTCAGGATGAATTTTTAATAATATAATAATCATCCTTTTACTGGGATCATGAACAATTTAACTTTGTTTAATTTATTAAAACATCTCTTTTGTGAAAGATTTTGTATAGACACTTTGATAGACACCAAGATATGCTAAAAAAAAATTAGGAATAAGTGAGCCCCCCACAAGTGTTAGGCATAATCAAATGCATAAAGTATCAATTCTATGGGAAAGAATAATAAATAGTGTTATAGGGTCACAGAGAACATGCGATTCCATTTTCTGCCTGGTTTAGTAAAGGATGTTGGATCAAGCAAAGAAAGAAAGGAGAGAAATGGGGAAATGCATAGATTGCTACCACTCTCGCATTTATGCCATGCTGACTATTTTCCTCCTCATTATCAAGGTAATAGTTTTCAAAGCTGCTTTTTAAACTGCATAATTTCTTATTGAAAACAATCTTTTCACTACATGTACAGGCAGTGTTGAACTAATTAAAACAAGGATGGAATTCCTATATAGCTATGCCCTTTTGCCTTCCCAGTTTAAAATACAATGGCCTAAAGAATAAAGTTAACACTACAGCATTCAAGGTGCTTGCTCAATCTTTCTGCAATCTATGCATTTAAGTTTATGTCCACACACCCACACCAGTCTCTTCTCCTTTATAGTTTTTTTTTTTTTTTTTAACAGCTGCCTGGGCTCAGTGGCTCACACCCATAATTCCAGCGCTTTGGGAGATTGCAGTGAGGAGATAGCTTGAGTTCAGAAGTTCAAGACCCATCTGGGGCTTGAACCAAAATTGGGAGACTCTGTCTCTACAAAAATAAAAGAAAAATAGCCAGGCATGGTAGCATGTGCCTCTAATCCCAGCTGCTCTAGAAGCTGAGGTAAGAGGATGACTTGAGTCCAAGAATTCGGAGCAGCAGTAAGGTAGGATACTGCCAATGCACTCCAGCCTGGGTGACAAAGGGAAACTCTGTCTCGAACAACAGCAACAAAAACCAACCAAAACCGGAAACACCCACATGTGTACTGAAATATCAACAACATCCAGCAAACTACATGTTTTGTGTAAAGAGGGTCTCCATTATCAAGTTGCAATTTTTCAGCTTTACAATGATATTGAATGATACTCATTCAGTAGAAACTGTACTTTGAACTTAGCATTTTGATCATTTCCCAGATAACTATATGCAGTACCATACTCTCCTGTGATGCTGAGCAGTGGCAGCGCGTCACAACTGCCAGACAGCCATGTGATCACAAAAGTGATTGCATGTTCAATCTTTCTGCTAGCTTCTAGAAAATGTGAAATAGTTGCAATAAATGAGTTAATGCCCTTGTTACTAATCCTATCATCTATGTCAATTCTGGATTAGTATCGATTGTTTTTGTCTACTCATAGATAATATTTTTCTTCTTTGTATGTCTTCTATTTTTATTGGATGCAAGTAATTTTGATTTTACCTCATTGTGCACTGGATATTGATATTATTCTGTATATATAGATATTATATCTCTCTCTATATATATACACACACCCATACAAAAGTATATGTATATATCTTTTTCTGGCATGTGATCAAATTACTTAGAAACAGTTTGAGCATTAAGAGTCTTTATTTTAAACTTTGACAATCAGAAGAAGAATAGGTTTTGGTATATGACTGATTTCCTCCACAGCTTAAAGTATGTGATCCCGATTATTTTACCCATCACCCCAAGAATTATGAGGCTTCCACTCTGCCTGGAGAGATCAGACCCTATTCCCAGTCCTGTGTGAGTGCCAGAGACTATGACTTTTAGACCTTTCAGGCATTTTTTTTTTTTCCCCAGTCTCAGACCATTTTCTCATAGTCATATGGTGATAAGTGCTATGCTAAATACTTAAAAAGGTCTCTATGGGTTTCAGAATTTCTCTAAACATGTAGCTCTTTGGTCTTACCCGACTTTCAGCTCCATTCCTTCTATTCATAGTGTCAGAAGTGTACTGCCTGGGTTCCTCTTTCCTGCAGTGCAGCCTGGCATTATGTATTACAAATTGGGGCCATCACAGGGCTCACCACATTTTTTATGTTTCTGAGGCATCCGTGTTTGTTGCCTCATTTCTAGTGCCCCCAAAATTTATTTTTCAGTTGGGCGCAGTGGCTCACGCCTGTAATCTCAGCACTTTGGGAGGCCAAGGCGGGCGGATCACGAGGTCAGGAAATCGTGAAACCCCGTCTCTACTAAAAATACAAAAATTAAGGGGGCGTGTTGGCGGGCGCCTGTAGTCCCAGCTACTCGGGAAGCTGAGGCAGGGGAATCGCTTGAACCCGGGAGGTGGAGGTTGCAGTGAGCTGAGATCGCACCACTGCACTCCAACCTGGGTCACAGAGCCAGACTCCGTCTCAAAAAAAAAAAATTATTTGTCTTTACATACTTTGTTCTGTATGTTTTATCCGGCTATGTCTGTTCTCTATGTTTTATCAGGCTAGAGGATAATTGTTATCTCTGTAAATCCATTTTGTCCAGAAGCCAGGTCTCCCTGAAAATCTAAGATCTAGTCAAAAGAAACTCACTCCTTCCCCTGTTTTCAAATACACCATCAAGTACACCACGTTCTTGTATACACTTGTGCCTCTTGCGCCTCCTGCTGTTTTGTGTATGTCCTTCCTCCCTTTTCTACCTGATCAATTCCAGCTTCTTTTTTTTTTTTTTTTTTTTTTTTTTTTGAGACGGAGTCTCACTCTGTCGCCCAGACTGGAGTGCAGTGGCACGATCTAGCTCACTGCAACCTTCACCTCCCGGGTTCAAGCGATTCTCCTGTCTCAGTCTCGTAGTAGCTGGGACTACGGTTTTGTGCCCCCACGCCCAGCTATGTTTTGTTTTGTTTTTTTGTATTTTCAGGAGAGACGTAGTTTCACTGTATTAGCCAGGATGGTCTCAATTTCCTGACCTTGTGACCCTCCCGCCTCGTCTTCCCAAAGTGCTAGCATTACAGGCGTGAGCCACCGCACCCGGCCTCCAACTTCATTTCTAAACCACATTCTCTGATTAGTTCTTTTAGTGCTCTCAAGCACAGTTGTGCTCTCACAGTTGTTCTTTTTGTTGTTACTGTTCTTGTCCACACAGCACTCAATTATTGCTTTATTGTAGGCTCCAGAACAGTTTTATAATTATTTAGTGTTTTGTTTTTATTTAATTCAACTAAATTGTGCCCTGCCATCTTGCATATTCAGAATATGGTACAATCTCTGGCTCATTACAGAAACCCAGTAAAATTTGTTTACTAAATAATACATCCAAAGCATTGTCTCTCTCTTCTGTGATCAGGAGCATACACTGCTAGCATAATAAGTGGCAACAGAATTGAGATAGATAGATTTGATATAGTGAATAGCTTTTTTCAAAAACTCTTTTAATTTTCAATTTGTAATAAAGTATTAACTTGATAAATCCTGGTCAAATACATTTGCCTATTGTCTAGAAAAACAATAATTGCTTACTCAGATTTAAAAAAAAAAAAAAACAGCTTTGTCCTGTTTGCATAAATTTTCAGGTTTCTGGTATACAGAAAATTTCCATAAGTTATAGAAATATGACTATAATATATTCTTATGATTTGTTAAAGCTATCTTAGACTCAAATATAAATATACTATTAATATGCTATATCATACTAGACAACAGAAAATGTCTGATTAACAAATAAGAAAGGATTAGAGAAATATGTTGGCTGGTAGACAAAAATAAAAGTATTATAGTTTTTAAGGATATATCTACCATGATAACAAAATAAAGAGGGAGGGGACATTTGATAGGAAGCACTCATTACAAACAATAAATGCACCCTGGCCCACTTTTCTACTTTGCTCAATACTGCAACACTGAACTAATTATGTCACATTATTCAGATTATGATTTATATTTATATATTTAACTCTAAACTGTAAGCTATCTATAGATTTTTTTTTACTATTTATCAAAGATTTGTTCTGTGATTTACATCTAGTTTGCTAGTATTTTCAGATTTCAAAAGTAGAATCATTTGGTCCTTCCCCACCCTACCCCTATTCAAATTTAGTAGGTCTACCTTGAGATCCAAGAAACTGTTTTCAAAATCATTATGGCATTTCTGATGTAGCCATGCTGGAAATGGGTATAGGGAAACTGGCTAAGGTTACAAGGTACTTTTGTGCCATCAGATACTTTTGTGTGCAAGTAGTATATAAGGCCATACGGCAATACTGTGGGGATCTACCTTCCATAAAAGGTAGAATGGGGTCTTGATTTCCTTATTAAATCAAAATTAAGCTATTTCTCATTCTGCATGCCTTCTTACCTATGTCTCTGTCATTGTATACTTAGTTCTTTATGGGGTGGATTGACATTTATAGTAATGGAGTAATTCAGTTCCAGGGCTTCTAGATGCAAGGGAGATAACATGCATATGTGAGAAAACATATCTCATGTTTAGAAAGTATATTCCTGTGAATTTTGAATCTAAATTACGGATACAAATTTAAGATTGGCAAAGGAGAATTCATGAAAAATAAAACATATACAATGTAATCACTAATATCAAGTTGCTACAATTACTTGCTCAAATTTGACTAATCCTTATCTTTATAATTCAAGGATAAATCTTAATGAAGTGATAGGGTGAGCAACTTTTATGCTGGCAGATCTACAGTTTTACTAGTTTTACCATAGATTTTTTTTCCTCAAAGAAGACTTTATATCTCTCTGCTGAAATCATATTCTGACCTTGAGATGCTTCCTGTCCATGTCTGTCATCTAAAATGGTTTAGAGAGCAGGGCAGATTTTGCTACCTTCATCACTCTCAAATCCTCTAATATTAGTCAAGTATGTGGCAACTTGAATTCCCACCAGCCCTTCGATAGATTTTGACCACAAGACTTATTTCTGGTGAAGCAGAAATATTGTGTAAGTTTCATATAAATTCGGTGAGGATATAGTGGTTGGAGCTCCAGCAGGTATTTTGAACATTGCAGAAAATTATCATGGCAGGAATAGTGGAACTAAATGTTAGAATAAGAAAGGTTTCTAATAACTGTGAAATTTATAAAAGCTCTGGATTGCTGATCTCTGACCATTTTAGGTAACATAAAATCTTGTGTATTTTGGCCACTTCTCACTTGAGTTTACTCTTGCAGATAACAAGAGTAACTGATACCCCAGATTACCAAACCAATTTTTTTTTATCCATTCTTAGGCCCTTATAAAGACTATGATACCAGACGTGGTGGCTCACACCTGTAATTCCAGCATTTTGGGAGGCTGAGCTGAGAGGATTTCTTGAGTCCAGGAGTTTGAGACAGCCTGGGCAAGTAGTGAGACCTCCATTCTCCAAAAATTAAAAAGTTAACTGGCTGTGGTGGTGCATGCCTGTGGTCCCAGCTACTCAGGATGCTGAGGTGGGAGGATGGCTTGAGCCCAGGAGATTGAGGATGCAGGGAGCTGTGATTGCACCACTGCACTCCAGCATAGACAACAGAGTAAGACTCTTTTCTAAAAAAAAAAAAACGTAGTTTAGCATACAAACTTTGACTATTACAATTACTATTACTATTAGCACTACTGAGGTTGACTTGAGCTACTTTCACAAATGTAATCAAATATGTATTTTCATGTAGAAATTACTATGTACTGTATTTTCAGGCAGAGCTGTGCTGGGTAGGAATGACTTTTTAGATAAGCAAATAAAAGAGGAAGAATATGAGCTCAGCCAAAATATTCTCAGAACACAAGCGCAGAGGGCAGGGGAGGGTAAATTGTCATTCCCATTTGCTAAGAGAAAATAGAGGCCCCAAATGGGCAATGCGGTAGTTCTAGGGCACAAAGTTTGTCTGATAATTCACCTGATTTCTGATATCTTATCTGTCCTCATAGATTACAAGCTAATTCTAGGCATAAAGATTGGGATGAAGGCTTCTAACATGTTTTTTGACAAAGAGGCTAGAGCTGGAAGTAGGTGGGTGGCGTCAGGTCTTGTAGAAGTTTTGTCTAGAATCTCAAAGTCTTGCACACTGTAAACTTGCTAGCTGGTCTTACATTTATATCTGGAGTTGCTATAGATGTGGCTAAGGAAACAGCATTCAATATTGCAGCAGCTGGACATGACTTGTGGCTTAGGATACAGATGTTGCATGCCAGTGAAGAGGCAAGACCTTGGAGCCCTAGATAGTCTTTATGCCCATGTTGAGCCTGCAGTGCTCAGTGGTCATATACAGATGCCCTGACCATAGTGTGATCTATAGGACAATGTATGACCAATGAAAAGAACTTTGTGCTCTAAAGCAAGATATTATACTCTTGGTTTTTGTTTTGTTTTGTTTTTGTCATTACCCCTTGGCTTTAAAATTATTTAACATCTCCAGGCATTGCTTTCGTCATCTGTAAGTTGAATGTCTTACACTAGATTATAACTAAGACCCGTGTTCTCTCTAAAACAACATTTCTTGTACAGTGAATTTAGATAAGGATTTAGTTTCTGCCTCTTTGTCCACATAGGAAAACATTAATTCAGTACAGACAGCCAAGTCTTGTATATGAAGCTGAAATGTGATGTTTAGTCCAGAAATATGTTTTGATGGGGTTGGTATGACTGTTCTATATAATAAGATAGTTCAAGGCTTCAAATTAAAGCATTCAGATTGGAAGATGCAAGTATCATAAATTACATACATTTTGACCTTATGATAGGAAGATTAAAAATTAAACTAAACTAACAGGTCAGGAGGCATTACTGAGCCATTTTCTACAATGGCCATCAAAAATTAGTAGTCAGAGTTCCTGTGGTTCTTAAATACAGTTTGCATCATAATGTCCAGAGATTTAAAATGGAAATTTACCAGTCATTATAAATGAGAAGCAACTATGTCGAAATCATTAATGACATATTTTTCTTAAGCTCTCAGTAGGAACAGTCATCAACATTGATTTTATTTGTTTTCAAGATATTTTTACCTTACTAAATTTTCATTATTAGCTAGTGAACTACTAACAATATAGGTTCAATACCATAGGCAACTGGAAGCCCTTTGTATCTATTGTATATCTCAATGACAGAGATGTTAACGTCCTTGATTTCTTCCCAGTGCCAATGAAACAACAATCTATTGGATTCATTTAAAGGAACTTGGAGATTTTCCCTTTCCTAAGCAACCTAAAAACGGCAGGTAGCTCTCATCATCTATTCCCAACCTTCTTTTGCATTTTATCCCCTAACTCAGTTCAGGCCTTGGAAAATATGTTCATATAATAGATACTAGAAATTAGATAAATATTCTTAAAATATAGGTCTTGCTTCCCAGTAGGCCGAAGGTAATATATGGTTGTCATGGGCCAGCTATTGGTGTGAAGACATATGGCATGAGGCTTTAGCTATTAGTTTTAGGATGTGCTAAAGGATTTTATATTTCCAGGTAAAAGCTTATTTCTCTAGTGGTATTTGTTTCTCCATTTGTTTGTTTTCTCATGTATTTATTTATTTTAGTTCTGCTCCAAAAAGTGCCATGATATAAGATTTTCAGTCTGGTTTTCCAAAATGAGAGTAGAATTCTTTACTCTTTTTCACTAGAACATTTTATGTTATCTATACTTAATATAATCATCAAGGTAGAACAGAATTTCTATTTTATTTTAAGTTTCTAGTATTTTGGGAGGCTTTTCTTGAGATTTGGTCAACTCACATTTGAGAACCCAAAGCAAGATGGTGAAAAATCAAAGCAATAGACATACTTTCTTTCCTCAAGCACTTTGCAAATATACATACATATGTATGTGTGTAAACGTACTTTTTGTCTATAATACATCATAATAATATCACAAATGTGCTGGCAAAAATAGACATATTAATAAAATTTATATTTCAGAATTCTAGTTCCATCATTTAGTAGTTATTTTTTGTGAGATATTTACTCTATTTCTAAATTTCTTCTGTAAAGGATGCTGTCAGTATCTCATGGGATGGTTGGGAAGATTAAATAAAATAGGATTTATGAATATGACATATGTTCTATGTCATTTACAGTTATAATACATAAGGTATATTTCAGATAAGAGGAATATGAGTTAAAAGTGTGCCATTAATTAGCTTAGATCAGCCATGGAAGGATTCATGAAGGAAGCATATTCAGATTTTGATTCAAAACATGAAAGATTAGGATAGATACTATATCAGTGAGTATAAGTGACAAGAATGAAAAAAGAAAAATAAAAAGCAAAGGGGAGTTATCACATCACTATACCTTGCACTGAGAATATCCACCTAAGGCAAATGATATTGTATTGAGGTCAACACTACAAAAGAACCCTTGGGTAAGAAGCATACCCCAAACACTGATCGCATCTCCAGAATCGTATAACGTCTCAGGATCAATAGGACTCAAACAATTTATTCACAAATTACATCCCTCTCAGCTTAATGGGAATTAACATGATCCAAAAGCGCATTTCTAACTTCCAAGATATCCTCTCTTGGAGGAAGCCTAAACAGGCCTTTTCCCACCCTCTCTGACTTAAGCCAACTCCTCTTATAATAAGTGTTTATTATGCGTTTCTGTAACAACCTGGTTTCTCCTATGTGATGGTGTTTATCACGGTATGCTAAATTTTTCAGCTTACATTTTGTTTTTTCCAATAAACAATAATCTCTTTGAAGTCAAGAATAATATTTTGTCACCGTAGGGCAATGCTTAGCACATGGTTGATTATATTTGTGTAAAACAATAAATGACATATCTGCTTCCTCATCATTTAAATCAAGATTATATTACCATGTGAATATCAAGATCTCTTTGTTTCAACATTCTAATGAGGTATCAGTCACAGAGATAATATACCTTGAAATTAATATAGACATTGTTTTGGTTTTGCTTTTCAAAAATACTATCACAGCCGAAAATCTGTATCTCACAACATGGCTTAATATAATGAAAAGTAGGCAAAAAGACAATAGAAGACTTAAGAAGATGAGGACAATTGGAAACTTTTAAATTGCCTTTGGGCTGAGATTCTAAGAAACATATTTTATTTCTTTAAAAGTTCTGATATTTGAAGCTAATTTCACAGATATGAATCATATACATGTCATCATTTTCTGTATTACCATTCTAAAACACTAAATGTTTCATAGCATCCAGAAGCAGTGTAAAAGAAATTACACTAACTATCTTAAAGGGTAAGCACTTGCTTCTCATTTGTTGGGTTTGTTTTATCTTAAATATGTTACATTTGGCATAAAAGTGTGGATCTTAACTTGGAGTCATGTCTATGATTTATACAAAAATAAAAGTTCACATTAGCTGTTGGAAAATGTTTAATCATAATTGTGTACAGAATAAAGTCATGTCTTGCTTATGTATGTAATAAGTACAGTCTAATATTTTGGAATTATGATGTGCTCAGTGAATTTTAAAGTGTATTTCAACTCAGTGAGCAGTGCTGTCCAACAGAAATATAATATGGACCACGAATAATTTGAAATTTTCTAGTAGTCACATTTTAAAAAGTAAAAAGATTCAGGTAAAATTAATTTCAGTAATATGTTTTATTACTAAAACCTATATTTCCAATACATTATCAATCTAACGTTCAATCAATAAAAATTGAGATGGTGTACATTCTTTTGTCATACTCATTGGAATCCAGTGTGTAATTTATTTGTACAGTATCTCTCAATTCAGACATGACACATGTGATGGTTAATACTGAGTGTCAACTTTATTGGGTTGAAGGATGCACAGTATTGATCCTGGGTGTGTCTATGAAGGTGTTGCCAAAGGAGATTACCATTTGAGTCAGTGGGGTGGAAAAGGCAGACCCACCCTTAACCTGGTAGGCACAATCTAATCTGTTGCCAGTGAATATAAAGCAGGCAGAAAAACATGAAAAAGCGAGACTGGCCTAGCTTCCCAGCCTGCATCTTTCTCGTCTACTGGATGCTTCCTGCTTTCAAATATCGACTCCAAGTTCTTCAGTTTTGAGACTTGGACTGGCTCTGCTTGTTCCTCGAGCTTGCAGACAGCCCATTGTGGCACCTTGTGATCGTGAAAGTTAATAATAAACTGCCCTTTGTATATGTATATGTAAGTTAATAAACTCCCCTTCATATGTGTATATATGTGTGTGTATATATATATAAAGCCTATATATATATATATATATATATAGCCTATTAGTTCTGTCTCTCTAAGGAACCCTGACTACTGCACCACATTTCAAGTGTTCAATAGCTACCAGTGGCGAGTGGCTAGCATATTGAACCATATAGTTCTAAAGCACACTACTGATATATTTATATATTAGCAGTTATCTGTCTCTAGTCTGTAAATAGTGGAAGCATTAAAAGTGACATCAGAGAACTACACTTTCAAAAGGGAGGGTTATTAATAACATTCAAAATTCTAATTATTCTAAATGTATTTTCCCTTTACAATATCATACAAGTTAAATGACTGCACACTCGTTATTATGTCTTGATAATACTTATAATGTTTTTTGTTATTATTTTTAGAAATGGGTTCTCACTGTGTTGACCAGTCTGTTCTCCAACTCCTGGCCCCAAGCAATTCTTCCACCTCAGCGTCCACAGTAGCTGGCATTATAGGCAGCAGCCACCACACCACATACATACACAATTTATAATTAAGGCATAAGGTAATAAAATTTATTATCTAAGCCCTTTACTAAAACACCATTTTTTAACTGAACAATCAGACACTTCTAGAATTTATGAAATTCTCACTGGATGAGTTTTTAGAGAATGTAGTATCCACATCCAATGATCACATGTCACCACATTGACAGGTGTGGCTGAATTAATTCTTATCTACTTGGAAAAGTTTTCATTCTCTTCCTCTCTTCTTTGCTCAAGGGAAAATGAACCTGCTTCAGGAGAAAACTTTCCCAGAAAAAACAGGAGATACTTTTATTTAAGGACATTATATCAAATGCCAGCAAAAAATACAATGTGTTTCTTAAAGCATTTAAATATATTAAGAAATTAGGGACAGTACTGGCTCCATGCCAATGACAGTAGTTTGCTCGAATGCCATTAAATACACTGATATAATCTATAAACACTAAAATTATCTTTTAAGTTGTGTCATTGATCTGTGCTGCTCAGTTCAGTAGCCATCAGATATATATCAGCAATGTGATTGAGAATTGACCTTTTAAATTTAATTTAATTCATATGAATTTAAATTTTAAAACAAATCCTCCACTCAGTTCAGCTGCTGGAAAATTTTTAAATACCTGTAGAGCACCTTCAGTATATAAATCTACTTTTTCAATGGTAAACTTTGTGAAATAGAAGTGCAGATCAAGTATTTCCAATGAAGACATGTTCAAATTGAGAAGTGTTATAAGATACAGAGCAATAAAAAAGAATTTAACTGTTTATTAATAGTTTTTGTTTTAATTGCATATTGAAATGACAATATTTTAGATATATTGGGTTAATTAAAATGTATTGCTAAAATTAATTTCCTTTGTTTACTTTGTGTGATATGGCTTCTAGAATATTTAAAATTACATAATTTTTAATTGTATAATGGCTCACATTTTACTTCTATTGGATAATATCTGTATAAAGACTTACCATTCTTTTCTTATATATTCCTTTTCTCAACAAACTTGGATCAACTTTATGGGGGAAGGTTGGTTTTTCCAAGAGAAAATTATCTTCAAAGGGTGATAATTCAATGAAATATTATGTGATAAATTTGTCAGTGAAATGGAAATATTGAAGAAACCAATACACATAGTGCCATATACATAAAGCAATATCATATAATTAAAATAAAGAAAAATCAGATTACTATTAATGGTTGAAAATTATAGCACAGTTAAGCAATAAAATTAGAACACACTGCTTATCATTGAAGCCTGATTAGAAGAGAAAATAGTGCATAATATATCATTTTTCCACAGATATAATTGTTAAAATGCCGGATGCCTATTTATTTGTCTATTTCCAAGGGAAAAAAAAAGAAACAAAAATTGTACCATTTTGTACTATTTTAAAGGTAACATATAGTTTATAATAGGGAAACATTTAGCATGAAAATAATACTTTGATGCAAAATATAATGTAAGATATATCAATGTTAAGTGTTAATTTAAAGCTACCAAGATCCTATTATGTACATTGCTTTGTACTAGGTACTTTGGAAAATAAAAAAGAAAGGTAGCTGGTTCTTACTCTTAACAAAAACATACTCTGTATCTGTAAGATAACTTGTATAAATTAAACACATTGTCATAGTTAATATGTGAGATGTATCTAACGCTTTAATCAGTCCTTCTTAAAGTGTGCATGGAGGCCCCCAAAGACTCTTTCAGGGATCCCTAAGGTCCTCCTTTTCTTAAGTTACATATTTGTGTGAGCCTGATCTTCTTCAATTACCAAACCTCAACTGGCATTTCACAACAGATTGTATGCAAAAGCTGATATGAGAATCTAGCTGTCTACAATCAGATGTGACATAAGAAACTTTTTAAAGTAAAACATTATTATTCTGATTTTTTTTAGTCTGGAAAATATTTTTTATAAAAACATATTATTTATATTAATGGATTACATTTATGATTGTTATTTTATAATCAGTTAGTAAACACGCTGTTTTTAAATTGAAGCTTTAATTTCTAACGATGCACATTGATACATACAATCTATGTAAACAGAAGCTCTTTAAGTTTCTTAATCATTTTATAAGTGTAGAGAGGTCCTGGGACCAAAGTGTTTCAGTGTCACTCCTTTACATAATCCTGTCTTTATTACATGATTTCCAGAGTGAGGAGGCCAGAGAAGTGCACTGCTTAGCTCTCCGTTGAAGAGAATTCCATGAGAGGATGGGTAGTAGACAGCCTCCAGTCACTGCAACTTTGGGTCTTTCACAGCATTCACGCTAAGGTGAAATTTCTGTGGGCTCAGACAATGAGTGTCCAATGAGAGGCTCCATTAACAGACATTATTTACTCTGTTTCCTGGTTGAGATTTTTACAAAATTGAACAGAAGTCTGAACCCTCAAGGATCCTTCTTTTCTACTCTTCTTTAACAGGTATCTGCCTGGCATCATGGTCTGAAGACTGTTTCACCTACTCCTTCCCCCGTCTACTCTCCTGTCCATAGGCATTTCTCCCAAAAAGTCTTTTGCACATTTAATTCCATCTTGGTGTCTGTCTCTTGAAGAACCTAAACTGTCATATAAGGTTAGGAAGGAAAACTATTTGCATCATAATTAATGATTTTACTTTTTTTTTTTTTTTTTGAGACAGAGTCTTGTTCTGTCACCTAGGCTAGTGTGCAGTGGTACGATCTTGGATCATTACAACCTCTGCCTCCTGGGTTCAAGCGATTCTCATGCCTCAGCCTCCTGAGTAGCAGGGATTACAGGCACATGCCACCAGCCCTGGCTAATTTTTGTGTTTTTAGTGGAGATGGGGTTTCACCATGCTGGCCAGGCTTGTCTCAAACTCTTGACCTCAAATGATCCTCCCACATTGGCCTCCCAAAGTGCTGGGATTACAGGCATAAGCCATCGTGCTCAGTCGACTTTACAGTATGTTTATATCCTCGTTTGTTTAATATAAAGTCATTGTTAACCTTTGCCATTTAGGGTGTCATACATATTGATATGGAATAAGTGTTTGAAAGCAGGAATTATTTAATTTCTGGTAAAATGTATTTACTTTTATATCCAACTTCTGTCCAAGCATTACCTCATCACCTATGCCTTAATGCAGTAGTTTTCATATTGTTTTATTTTTATTTATCTTTTATCTTACATTTAGGGTTTTTTGGCAATGAATCTTCAGGAGTGGCCACTGTAAAATGAATAGATGATTGAAGAGCAAAAGGATCAATAGTTTCCAAACTCCTGTTTCTAATTCAACCAATGTTGCTCTTATTTATAGAACTCATACATTTAAATTTGATGTAAAATTCCATTTGAACGTGTGCCAGTGCCAAAAAGTCAATTAATAAAACCACTTTCAACTTGATGAGAATTTTGTATTTTTAATAAATACCTAATGTTGGTCTTTCTTCCTTAATCAACAATAGCAAGATGTCAAACCTACAAATATAAAGTTTAACTCCATTGTGATTTCATTCATGGGAGGATGTATATTTATTTATTGCATATTTATTATTTTATGGCCAGAAAATAAAATGTTCTTATCATTGTGATGGAAGTATGCCCTTAAGTGATATATAATGTAAAATCAGAAAAAAAAAACCTTCCTGATGTTTAAAACAAGTGAAATAAATCATTTCAGTGTTGATAAATTTTCAAAGTCATTTGTTATTTTTGTAGATAGCAGTATCACTAAAACAATGCCAAAAATCAAAATTAAAGATATGAAAAAGTGACAATTCATTGAACCAAATTAAAACTAATCATAGGGCCGGGCGCTGTGGCTAACGCCTGTAATCTCAGCATTTTGGAAGGCCAAGGAGGACTGATCACTTGAGGTCAGGAGTTTGAGACCAGCCTGGCCAACATGTTGAAACCCTGTCTTTACTAAAAAATACAAAATTTAGGCAGGCGTGGTGGTGTGTGCCTGTAATCTCAGCTACTCGTGAGGCTGAGGCAGAAGAATCACTTGAACCAGGGAGGCAGAGGTTGCAGTGAACCGAGATCGTGCCACTGCACTCCAGCCTGCGCAACAGAGTGAGACTCCATCTCAATGACAATAATAATAATAATAATAATAATAAAATTCAATATGCTAACTGAATTTAAACACGCCTAAAGCAGTTGAAGATTTCAATATTTTCTTTTTTTCTCTGCCATTTTTGATGAATGCATCTAAAATTTACTTTCGGACTTAAAAGTTTTATGGAAAAAAAGTTTTATGGGAATTTTGATCCATTTAGAAACGTGTGCAGTCAATTAACTGGAAACGTAATGAGCACAGGACCCCAGAGTAATGACTTCAAACGAGGATAAAATACATGTACAACTTCTAGTTATATTATTAGAAAAATATCCCCAGTCATACGATAGCACTTGATATTATGGAGAGTTCAACGAGCAGTGACCATACTAAGTAGAACAATAAGAAAAACTCAAAGAAAGACAAACGTGTTAGGGTCACCCTGACCAGACTGTTCCTTCTCCCTTCCCATGGGTCTTACAATGCTGTCCTTTGTGACCTCCTCACAGCTTCCCAAGGGCTAAAGACAAACGCCCCCTCACTGACCTCTCCAGTAACGTTGTCCAGGCAGTTACAGGATGCGGTTAACATGTCTGTTCACCTCGCATAATAAAGCTGGCAAAAAACATCTCCAGGATGCGATCAAGACACTTGCACCCCCGACTCAGCTCCCCCACCCCGACTCAACCCTTCTGCACACTCAGCTCAGCTCCCCCACCCAGACTTAGCCCTCCTGCAGACTCAGCTCAGTTCCACCACCACGACTCGGCCCTCCTGCACCCCCAACTCAGCTCCCCCACCCTGACTCAGCCCTCCTGCACACCCAACTCAGCTCAACACCCCGACTCAGCCCTCCTGCACACCCAACTCAGCTCAACACCCCGACTCAGCCCTCCTGCACACCCAACTCAGCTCCCCACAATGACCCAGTTCCTCGTCCTGCAGTAGTCTGTAAGCGGGGCTGCCTCCTCTGCTTTTGTCAAGAGGTAGCCCGGCAGGACCAACAATAAATCAGCTTGCCTGAACTTGTGTCTATTGGCCTCAATACTTTCTGGGCTGTCCTTCTAATTATCCCTTACATCTTGGTGCTGAAACCTGGGAACGTGGTAGAGTTCGGCCCCCCTTTCTCCTTTTCTTCTTCCCTCCCTCCTTCACCCGGCCAAACTCCTCCTTCCAGAAACTGCCAGAGACCCAGAGGATTTCCTACTCCTTTCCACTGCTGGCAAACGCATCCAACACCAGGGCCACCTCAGGGGTGAGTAAAGGAGACGTTTGTCTTCCCTCCAGAACCCTTGTCTGCTCTTTCCTTCCCGAAAGACCCAGCGCTGGGCCAAGGGTTTCCTCCTCCCGGCCTGCAGGCCCTCAGTATCTCCCTTTCAGGGTCGCCTGAAGATGATGACACTTCTCCGACTTGAACCGTGGGAAAAGAGACGTCTTCTCTCACAGTTCTAGTCTCTGGCTAAGTCTCCCGTCTCTACCCCTCCCTTTTTCATTCCACTATGGGAGCCTCCCAATCCACTCCTTCAAAGACATCTCCCTGCTCGGGTATTTCCTCCATAACCTTAACGCCCTTAGCCTCCGTTTCGAAATTCGGCCAAAAAAACCCCCTCATCTTTTATTGTAACCCTCCCTGGCCACAATGTAAACTAAAACATGGCTCCCAATGGCCTGAAAACGGAACTTTCAATTTCAACATCCTCAGGGACCTAGACAACTTTTGCCATCTCTATGGAAAGTGGTCTGAAACCCATTATGTTCAGGCCTTTTTTGCCCTCTCTAGCTGCCCCTCCCTTTGTCAGTCTTGTTCCGCTTTCCAAATCCTCCTGGCCCGCTCCAAGCCAGACTCATCCTCACCTCCCCTTCCTCCTGACAATTCCTCCTCCTTTAACCCTGCCGACTTTTCTTCTCCCCAACAACACCATAATCTTCCCCCAAATCATCACAATCCTCCACCATGCGCTCCCACTTCTGCCTTACCTCTTTCCCCTCCTCTCTCCAACCACCCAGCTTTTGATTCTAATTACTCCCCATCTCCACCTCGACCCAGCACGCCCAACAATCGGTCCCCTTACTTCCCCTCCGAGAGGTAGCCGGGGCTAAAAGAATCGTTCACGTCCACCTTCCCTTCTCCCTCTCCAACCTTTCCCAAATTAAGAAATATCTCAGGTCCTTTTCCTCCAATCCTGACAACTTATATCAAAAAGCTCAAATACCTTACCCAATCTTACAAACTCACTTGGCATGATCTCTATGTTATCCTCTCTTCTACTCTCCTCCCAGAAAAGAAAAAAAAAAAAAAGAAGTGCGGCTTGCAGCTCAGGCGCCTGCCAAGGATCTTCATCGGCAAGACCCTAGTATGCCAGTAGGGGCCGCTGCAGTTCCCCGGGAAAAACCCTCCTGGGAGTACCAACCTACAGACCCTGGCCGGCATCTCTTAAACACATGGTCACTTGCCTTATCACAGTCCTTAACGAAGCTTCCCATAAGGCTGTACACTTTGAAAAAGTCAAAGAAATCTCCCAAAGGGCCGACAAAAATCTCACCGAATTTCTTTCCCGCCTTATAGAGGCCCTCCAAACATATACCCGTGTTGACCCCACTTCCCGGGAAGGAACTGTTGTTCTTAACACTCATATCATCTCTCAGTCTGCTCCTAACATACGGTGCAAACTCAAAAAGGCTGAAGATGGCCGTCAAACCCCACAACAAGACCTTCTCAACCTGGCTTTCAAAGTCTTTAATAATATGGATGAACAAGAAAAAATAAATAAAGCCCAACAAGATCGTGCCAAATGCCAGCTGCTAGCCGTGACTATTTGCCAACCTGGCAATAGCACCCAAGGGCACAAAAGACCCAATATCAGTCTCCCCTCTGGGGCCTGTTTTAAATGCGACAAAGAAGGACATTGGATGTGGGCATATCCAAACCCAACGACACCAAAAACTCCTTGCCAACAAACTGGTCACTGGAAGTCTAGCTGTCCTCTTAACAACCAGGCTAACAGACCAACTCCTCAAAGCCCTGGCAAGGCAAGGAGTGAAAGATTGCTCGCCCTACTGCAGTTCCTTGGCCTGGCCACTGAAGACTGATGGAGCCCAGGGCCCCGGGCCCCATCTCCCATTACTGCATCAGAGCCCAGGATAACTCGGCTAGTAGCAAGTAAGCCAATCTCCTTTTTAATCTATGCTGGGGCCACTTATTTGGCTTTGCCTGAATTTTCAGGACCCACTCATCCCTCCCAAGTCTCTGTCATGGGGGTTGATGGGCTCATCTCACATCAGCATGCCACTGAGTCCCTTATTTGTTCCTTGTTTAATACTATTTTATCACACTCCTTCCTTATCTCGCCTGGTTGTCACACCCCCATTCTAGGTGGAGATCTTTTAGCTCAATTCAAAGCTTCCATCACTTTTTCCTGCCTCTCTCAACCAGAGTCCGTTCTCCTCTCCTCTGGCCCAGCCCCTGACTCTTCTCATTCATAACCACTTGCCTCTGCTCTCATTAACACAGTGGTGTGGGATACCACCATCCCTTCCATAGCTGCACACCATAGCCCTATCAAAATCCAGTTAAAAGACCCCTCCAAATTTCCTAATGTTCCCCAATACCCTATCTCCCTAACACACCAAAAAGGCCTCCAATCTATTATAAACAAACTCTACTCAAATGGCCTTCTCAGAACAACACATTCTCCATATAACGCCCCCATTCTCCCCGTTAGAAAATCTGACGGCTCATACTGACTCGTTCAGGACCTCTGAGCCATCAATCAGGCTGTTCTCCCTATTCACCCCATGGTCCCCAACCCCTATACACTTCTCTCCCTCATCCCCTCCAACACCACCCACTATACAGCAATCAACCTAAAGGATGCTTTCTTTATCCTTTCCTTACATCCTATTCCCAAGACCTCTTTGCCTTCACCTGGGCTGACCCTGACACTCTTTAGTCACGGCAACTCACATTGACTGTCCTCCTCCAAGACTTCAGAGATAGCTGTCACTTCTTTGGAAAAGCTCTAGCCCAAGACCTCACCTCCTTAGACCTCTCCCCCAGCCGCCTCCTCCAATATGTTGATGATCTCCTTCTTTGCAGCCCAACCCTAGAGGACTCCCAAATTCACACCATCACCCTTCTAAACTTTCTTGCTAGCAAAGGATATAGGGTCTCCCCCTCCAAAAACCTACCCCAACAGTAACAAACTTAGGAGTTGAACTCTCCCCCTGGGCCCGAGCTATGACCCCAGCATGAGCAACCTTAAAAAACAGCTTGCCTCTGCCTTCCTCAAAAAATGAAATTCTCTTTCTTAGGACTGGCAGGTTTCTTTAGGATATGGATTCCCAACTTTGCCCTCCTGGCTAAGCACCTCTACAAAGCAGCCAAAGGCCCTCTCAATAAACCCGTAAACTCCTCACCCAACATACTTCCCAGTTCCTGTAGGCTCTACACCGCTCTCGTACTGCACCTGCCATGTCCTTACTCACATCTCCCAAACTTTCGTTTTCTATACTGCCGAAAACCAAGGAATAGCTCTCGGGGTCTTAGGGCAAAAAAAGGGAAGTCCTCCTTCCTTTGCCCCTGTGACATGCCTCTCTAAACAATTAGACAAGACTTTCTAGAGGTGGTCAACCTGTCTTAGAGCATTAGCAGCAGTAGCCGTTTTAGCTCTGAAAACTAAAAACTAACATTCGTCCAAAGCACCACTGTCCACAGCTCTCACAACTTACAGGATCTCCTCTCTTCCCAGGCATTAAGTTCCCTCTTTTCTTCCCAAATTCAGTCACTCCATGCCCTCTTCAACAAAAATCCTGAATTCACCCTCACCAAATTGCCCCCTTCAACCCAGCATCCTTACTCCCCATATCCTCTTCCCCTTTTACTCATTCTTGCACTGACATTCTGGATCATCTGCAGTCACGGTTTCCTAACATCTTCTCCAAGCCTCTCACTAACCCAGATGACCAACTATTCATAGATGGCTCCTCTTCCAGAGCCGACAGCTCTCCCAAAATTGCTGAGTCTGCAGTAGTTACCTTAAACCATGTAATCGAGTCTAAACCTCTACCCCCAGGAACCTCCTCCCAGAAGGCAGAACTTATAGCACTCTCCAGAGCCCTAACCCTCTCCAAAAACAAACGGGTCAACATATACACAGACTCCCAGTATGCCTATCACATTCTTCATTCCTATGCTGCCATCTGGCAAGAGAGAGGATTCCTTACCGCCAACAAAACCCCCATTACTAATGGCCCCCTTATTTACCAACTCCTTCAGGCTGCACACTTCCCAACTGAAGCAGGAGTCATACACTGTCGAGGACATCAAGCGCAATCAGATAAAATCTCAAAAAGAAGTAGAAAGGCGACGAGGTAGCAAAACAGGCATCCCTTTCTCCTCTCCCTGCCCCCATCCTCCTTGTCACCCCAGCTGTCCAACCCAAATACTCTCCCACCAAAAAGGCTTTGCTACTACAGCAAGGAGCCTCCCTACAAGGGGACTGGTTAATCAAAAATCAAAAGCTTGGTCTTCCCCAAGAGCAAACCAAGGAAATTATAACATCTCTTCACCTATCCTTCCATATCAGTGCATGCCCCCTACTCCTTTGCCCTTATTTCTCCTCCCCCAATCTATTTACCTCACTAAAGGACGTAAACCCAAACTGCTCCATTACTTCCCCCCAAGGGACCCTCCGTCCTCTCCTCATCCCTACACATCAGCTCAGAGGAACACTCCCAAGGGAGGCCTGACAAGTAGACTTCACACACATGCCTCCCATCAAAACTACTAAATATCCTCTTACCCTTGTAGACACTTTTTCATGTTGGGTAGAAGCATTTCCTACCCCTTCAGAAAAAGCTGCAGAAGTCTCTCAAATTCTCATAACAGAAATCATCCCTAAATTTGGTCTCCCTCACTCCATACAATCAGATAATGGGCCTAGCTTCATCTCTCAAATGACCCAACAAGTCTCCCAATCCCTTGGCATTCAGTGGCGCCTCCATATCCCATAGCAGCCCCAGTCATCCGGAAAAGTCGAGAGGGCAAATGGAATTCTCAAAACTCAGTTAACCAAACTCATAGTAGAGGTCAAAAAACCTTGGACCTCCCTTTTACCCATAGCTCCAATATGAGCCAGTCCAAAGGCCTCCTCCTTCCTCAGTCCATTTGAGTTAATGTGTGGGACACCCTTTCCTCTTACAAAACATACACTCCCCTGACTCTCAATTAGGAGAGTACCTCCCGACACTCTCCCTCATATGTCATCTTCCCTGCAAACAAGCTGACCAAGCCCTCTCAAAACCCTACACAAATCATCAAAATTTCTAACCCCTTCAGACCCAAGTCACAGGAAAAACATCAGGATTCTGCAATAACTGACACAGGCCCTGCATAGACATCATAGGGTGGAGCACTTGTCTAAACTCTCTCCTCACTTCCTAATGCATGCAAATCCCATTGTCTAACACAGCCTCAAACGAACTGTTTATTGACACAAAATGGGTCTTTCTACACTTAGAAAACTCAACTGTGGGAGCTAGCCAGCTCACCTCAACTCACCCTCTCCAACCCCTAACTGGAGCAGCTCTAGCCTCTCCCTCCATGCCTGGCACTCAGAAAACAACATTTTATACCCCCTTTTTGCCATACATTTCCAATTCTACCTCCCTAGCCAAGGTGTGTTGTTTCTATGTGTCACCTCCACCTACATCTGTCTACCCACCAACTGGACAGGAACCTGTACACTAGTCTTCCTCAGCCCTAAACTAGACATAGCTCCAGGAGAAAACCTGCCCTTTCAAACCTTAAATACTCAACTCTCACACTACAGGTGCCAGGCCATACAGCTTATCCCACTACCTGTATGCCTAGGCATCACAACAGCTGCAGGCACAGGAGTAGCAGGAATCACAACCTCTTATTACCACAAAACCTTATCAGTGGACCTTTCATGTGGTATAGACGACCTTGCAACTCCCATATCCACCTTACAAGCTCAGCTAGACTCCCCAGCGTCAGTCGTCTTACAAAATCACAGAGGTCTCAACCTACTGACCTCTGACAAAGGAGGACTCTCCACTTTCCTAGATGAAGAATGCTGCTTCTATTTTAACCAGTCAGGTTTAGTTCAAGATGCAGAAACAAAAACAAAAACAAAAAAAACAGACAAACAAAAAAACCCTCAAAGATGGAGCCCAAAAGATCAGGGAAAGCAGCTCCTCTACCTGGCCCTCTTGGCCCTCTTGGTCTCTCAGCACCTGGGCCCCCTGGCTACTCCCTCTCCTTGAACCTGTTATAATCTTATAATCCTTTCTCTCATCCTAATCTTCAGGCCTTGCTTAATACACATCTTCACCCAGTTTTTGCAGAATCGTATCCAAGCCTTTGCCCACGGAACCATACAGGACATGGTGCTACTACAGAAGTATCAACAACTTTAAAACCAAAGCCAACCCCCACCTTCCAGCCTTTCCCTAACCACCGCCCACTCTCAGTCTGAAATAGCCAGACCAAAAATGGTGCCCCTTTTCCTATCATCTATTAAAAGGCTGGAATGTTAGGGTCACTCTGACCAGACTGTCCCCCTCCCTTCCCATGGGTTTTACAATGCAGTCCTTTGTGACCTCTGCACAACTCCCCCAGGGCTAAAGACAAACCTCTCTTCACTGACCCCTCTAGTAACTGTTTGTCCAGGCAGTTACAGGATGCAGTTAACATGTCTGTTCACCTCACATAACAAAGCTGGCAAAAAACATCTCCAGGATGCTGTCAAGGCACCTGCACCCCTGACTCAGCTCCCCACCCCCACTCAGCCCTTCTGCACACTCAGCTCAGTTCTCCCACCCCTACTTAGCCCTCCTGCAGACTCACCTCAGCTCCCCCACCCCGACTCAGCCCTCCTGCTCCCCTACTCAGCTCCCCCCCAACTCAGCTCCCCCACCCTGACCCAGTTCCTCACCCTGCAGTAGTCTGTAAGAGGGGCTGCCTCCTCTGCTTTTGTCAAGAGGTAGCCTGGCAGGACTGACAATAAATCAGCTTGCCTGAACTTGGGTCTTTTGGCCTCATTCCTTTCTCAGCTGTCCTTCCAATTATCCCTTACTAAAGGAAAAATAAAATATTGCATTATGTAGGAAAATAAGACAAAGCAAAGTTAGGAGTGGTTCTTTACTTTGTGGTGTATATGGATCAAGTGGCTAATTCCTTGATGTAAAACCTTTATGTTCTTTCACTCAAGACATAATTTGCCAATCTTTGTCTGATCCACTGTTTACTGTTCAAAGTCAATGCTTGATAATATAGCCATTTATTTCTAGTTATCAGCAACAGGAAATCAAATTCCATAAAACAAAATAAAACAGAGCAAATGGAATGCTACAAGTCCCCAGAGTTGGAACATCTGATCATTGGACACCAAGTGAGCAGTGAACATGCGACCAGACTGGCTGACATGAGGTGAGTTCTGTCAGGCTCACCAAGTCATGACAAGTTTGGATGGGTCTGCAGCAATTGTCATTAAAAAGAGTTAATAGTAATAGTTTAAAAATAGCAAATTAAAAAGAGCAAATATGGCATATAAATGTAGGAAAAATATTCAGCCATAGTACTAATTAAATAAATGCAATTTAAAGGAATATTGCAACAGCATTACACCCTTTCAGATTATAGAAATTGACAATAATAAAAAATGTCAAGTATTAGCATGGGTATGAACAGTAGGCAATCTGAATACACTGCTGTTGATTATTTAAATTTGTAATAATTTCTGAAGGACATCTGACAGTTCATATTAAAATAAATAAAGACAAAACTACAATTTCCCTTCTTGGATTATACACTAAAGAAATTCTGAAAAAAAAAATGGCTCAAATACATAAGTACAAAAATGTTCGTTGTGGCACCTATTGAATAGGAAAATACCATATACAACTTCAAGGTAAAAAAAAAAAAGGAGGTTAGAATTTAGAACGTTTAATTTGTTTTTGCTTTTAATATAAATATTCTTCCTAAATGTCCTAGGATTACCTCTATTACTTCAGCAGTTGTCTTCTCTTTATTTCCCATTCACCATTCAACCCACTGTAAAACAAGTTCTGGTTTCACAAAAATTTCTCAAAAACAGTCCCACCAATATCTCCATTGATAACCAGTATTTGTCATTTACAGCATTATACCAGCATGACTTATATATTCTGACCCTTACTTTTCTCTCTAGCGTCATCTCAGACATCACAAAGAACTTTATTGCAGTCTGACCCTTCTTTCCACTGTTCACTTCAGCTATGTTTTTAAGTCTCTTTTACATTCATACATGCTTGTGTTTAAATTTGGTTTACATGGTTCCAACACTCCTAAAATTTTCCCACAGTTTCTCACTGGGCTTTAGATAAAGAACGAGATCCTTAAACTAACTGGCCAGGTGCTACACACTGTGGACCTTCAGCATCTCCAGTTTCATCTACTTGTTCTTCTCTCTCCCATACTGGCCTTCCTTCATTTCTTGGAAGATGCCTTTTTCATCAACATGGGGGTCTGGCACATGCTAGTTTCTTCTTGAGCAGAAATTTTAGTACATCCACTTGTCTAATTAAGTCATTACTTGATTTGAGGTAGTAGTTAAATTCTAATACATGTTGAACACCTTCCTTAATCTAAACTGGGTCACTTTTCCCAGTTATATTTTCAGTAGAATCATGTTTCCTACTGCTCTATGCCACACGTTTTGTAGAAAGTAGCTCAGTTGATCATTATACAAGAAGTCATGCCATCATTTGATTAACATCTATCTAAAGTCTGTATTTAAATGTTTTTCTAAATTACATTTTTATTTGTATTATTTGATTAATATCCACATGAACTGTAATCCTCATGAGAGTTGATGCTTTGTTTTATTATTATTTTTTCTATTTGTAGATATGAGGTTTTACCACATTGCCCAGACTGGTCTGGAACTGGAATTCCTAAACAATCTGCCTGCCTTGACCTCACAAAGAGCTGAGATTACAGGCACGAGTCACTGCCTGCCACCAAATGCTTTTTTTTTTTTTTCAGTATTTTGTTTCTTGGTGTCAAACACATAGTAGGGGCTCCAAAATTATTTTTTCTCACCTCTGATATCATTAAAAGGTATGAACTTATTCCCACTGAGTAGGAGAACAGCAGGACTTGTTTTCTGGTCACAACTCTGCTGACCAAAACAGTATCTGGTCCAGAGGATGAAGTAAAGAAATTGACAGGAACCAGTGGGTGATATGGAAAGCAATCCTTAGCTCCCCTTATTGCTCATTAGCATAGGACAGTCCCACCAACACCATGACAGTTTACAAATGCCCAGAAGTTCCCAGAAGTTATCACACCTTTCCATGGCATTGACCCAGAAGTTACCACCCCTTTCCTAGCAAGCTCTAAATAACCCAGCCTTCTATTTGCACTGATGGACTCTTTAATTTGCATGTAATTGAAAGTGGCTTTATGTGAGTAGAAAAGCAATTGTCAAAAGTCCATTGGTTGACCTATTCCAGGTGCATGGCAAGTTGCAGTACAGTGCAATAAAAGGTTGCTGTCTAACAGCAGTGGCTCATCCTTGAATTATTTTTTGGGCTAAGCCCCAATTCTTGGGCACCTCTGTTTTGCAATGTCACAAGCTAATTACAGCTAACTACTCAAAATGCTTTCTTTTGGTAAATTGGAAATATGCTTAATTATAGATATAGTGATTATTATGATTTGATGTCACAATTATAGCTTGTGCATTAGAAAAAACTGAAGAACTGATAAAAGGATTGATCATTCTATGGTTTTCCTCCAATTTTCTAAGTCCTAACCAAATCTAGGTTAGGTATGTTGGAATCTAGTTTCAACATTTCTTTACTAGGAAGAGATAAACTTTACCAAACCTTGATAGTATTATGCCATACCAATGTTATTAAGATTTCCTGAAGGAATAAGAAGCTAATAATTTTAAATATATACCCTAAATGCTCACTAGTGTCAGTGTGTGCATATCTGTTTAAAAGAGCATGTGCATACATTTTACTTCATCTAATTTCTTTTTGTCTTAACATTGCTTTCTGGAATAAGAACTATTTATAAGTTATTCATTTCCTCCTCTTTTTTGCTGTTATTGTTGTTATATTTCACTTCCAAGATACAATTAAGCCATCTATATAAGCAGGAAAAAAACATGTTAGGGCTATAAAGAAGTACTTAAAAAGAGTGATACAAACAGAAAACTGATTTGTTTTCATGAGTTTCAAATAGTTGAAGGATATGATAAAAGTGCAGACTTGATAATTTAAAAGTATGTTCCCATTAACAGCCTTAACTTTTATCAGAGCTTTAGTGCTTAGGGCTTGCTTTGATTTTCCGAATTTTAACAAGCATAAATTAAATTTCCATTTGATCGCTATCATGGACACTGGGTTTTTAAAACAAGGCTTTGTGGACATCATCATTTTCAGAAATTTTGTATCTGCTGTTGTGTAAAACTGATTATGTGATCTATAATCTCCACATGCAATCATTGATTATTACTCAATGTGTCAAAAATATTTAATGAAACCTTTTAGAAATAGTTAACCATATATGTAAGGAGAATCTGAACATGTTTAGCACTTGTAACATCTGAATGTTTATGGATATAAAAAAATTATCTCCTAGGAAATACGTTGCTTAGATAGGGAGTTTTTAACTTCAGCAAGTAGAGTTTATAAACAGATGGCATCACAGCCATTTCTGTTTCAGGACACCATTTCATTCTATATGTGCCACCATGCTACAGCATTTTCTTCCCACCAGCCTAGTCACGTCAGTCATTCACCTTCTGGTACATCAGAGTTTCGTTAGCTCATAGCTTCCTGACCTTGTGATGGGTGCGAGTCGACAGGTAGTTCATAACCCTTTGCTGTCAAAATTAGCATTCATGATACTATTTAAACTCTGCTGCCAATTTAGAGTTCATTATTAAATGGGGCATATGTTACTACACTTATATCTGATTCAGTCTAGTTATTTTTAGTTTGACCTTTTCTTTATTCATCAAATCAGTTTTGAAATAGACATTGAAGTACCCTTTAGAGTTCATTATAAAAATTTCTGTGGCTGATATTTTATATGGAGTTTTCCAGATTCTCAGTTTTTCCATGATAACTGTTAGATTTCAATGTTAGTTTAAACCAAAGTGAAGTAAGCATGGGTCCCCAGGATATTGATGAATGCTTTTTTTTAACCCCGCAACAGCTTTACACTCCAAGTATAACTGAATTTGAAAGCACACACCTTCCTTTCAGTATCAAAAGTGACAAAAATAGAACTAGGAATAATAATGTATATTATGAATTATTTTACATCATTAATTCTTTTCTGACTCTCTCTACCCTTCCCACATTAATCTAGTATTGAAAAATATCAAACCCAAAAATATAGAAAATATTCAGTACAAGGTACTCTATTTTTTCTTAAATATAACTACAACACATTTTACTATTTCAATTAGAAATTTCAAAAGCACGATTCTTTGAAATTACGATTGAAGCAAGAAAACAGTACTGAAAGGAACATTGTTTCATAGAGAGTGAAGTCTAAAATCCATAGGAATAAAAGCCAATGGAAAGGGTGAAGAGGGCACATAAAGACATACTATAGGAGAGAAACACTTCAATTTAATAAAGGCAAAAGCAGTAGATGCAAATCTTAAAGGGTGCTTTTGATCTTCGCTCACTTAGCAAAATTCATTGCTGGTGTTACAAGAAAGAGTAGAATTTTGCAATGATTCCTTACTTTACAAATTGTATAGATTTATACAAGTTAAATGACAGATGATGTGTGATAGAAGTTTCATGCATATAACTATCTTATTACTTCTTTTCATTTACTATTATTTTACAACTATTTTAATATAATAATGTGGATACTATGCCATATTCATTACCAAATGAACCCAAGGATGATGTTTGTAGCACAGAGAAATTCAACATGAAATTTTTTTTGTTTTTTGTTTTAGAAGCTATAGGTGACTTTTTAAAGAAATAAGCAATAGAGAGAGTACTTTAAAAGGTAGTTTTTCCTACAACATCATAATGACCCTATGTCAATGTGGGCTTATTGAAGTCGGATCGTAATAGAAATGTTACTATATATAAAAGGTCAATAGCATGCCTTTGCTGTTTTCTTTACCTGAAAAGTCACCAGTCAGTGACATATTATCTGATTCCAAAGTTTCAAGATTTTCTTGAATTTCTGATAATGTGTTGGCCATTAGGTTGGCCACATATATAGAGGAAGAATTTATTAATTCCAAGCATATCATTGAAGGGATAACTTGAATTCAAAATTTTACTTTTGCTAAGTCTCTCTTTTAATTATTTTTGTGGACCTGATTAAATCTTTAAAATACCTATTACACTTCTAACTGTTTACAAGAAATTGACAATTTTTTGGTATTTTGTCACACTGGATCTTGGAGCATCTGTAACACTGGAGTATCTTTAAATGAAGGAACAAATAATTATAATACCAAAAACTGCAACTGGATTGGTAACTAGATTTCAAAAGTTATCATACATACAGTGAGCTGGTCTTGTCATATATAGCTGTAAGTGTAAAAATTAACTGTATGCTTTAAAACATGAGTGTCCAACCTTTCGGCTTCCCTTGGCCACGTTGGAAGAATTGTCTCGGGCCACACATAAAATACACTAACACTTGTAGTATAGTTTGAAGTCAGGTAGCGTGATGCCTCCAGCTTTGTTCTTTTGACTTAGGATTGTCTTGGCAATGTGGGCTCTTTTTTGGTTCCATATGAACTTTAAAGCAGTTTTTTCCAATTCTGTGAAGAAACTCATTGGTAGCTTGATGGGGATGGCATTGAATCTATAAATAACCTTGGGCAGTATGGCCATTTTCACGATATTGATTCTTCCTATCCATGAGCATGGTATGTTCTTCCATTTGTTTGTGTCCTCTTTTATTTCACTGAGCAGTGGTCTGTAGTTCTCCTTGAAGAAGTCCTTTACATCCCTTGTAAGTTGGATTCCTAGGCATTTTATTCTCTTTGAAGCAATTGTGAATGGAAGTTCATTCACAATTTGGCTCTCTGTTTGACTGTTACTGGTGTATAGGAATGCTTGTGATTTTCGCACATTAATTTTGTATCCTGAGGCATTGCTAAAGTTGCTTATCAGCTTAAGGAGATTTTGGGCTGAGACAATGGGATTTTCTAAATATACAATCATGTCATCTGCAAACAGGGACAATTTGACTTC
>NW_012120610.1:288692-310471 GCF_000951035.1 Colobus angolensis palliatus | reverse complement strand
AGCACACCAACATGGCACAAGTATACATATGTAACAAACCTGCACGTTATGCACATGTACCCTAGAACTTAAAGTATAATAATAATAAAAAAAAACACTAACACTAACTATAGCCGATGAGCTTCAAAAAAAAAAAAAAGAAAAAAAAAGTCCATGCATCATATTCATGATATCCTCCATCACAAATAAGCAAAAATGTCCTCACGTTTAAAGGGCTGGACACAGCTGCTTTAAAAGATACTGAGATCGGAAAAAGTAGCGTGAAACAATTAAATCGTAGTAACTAAGCTGCTCCTTTGACCTTGATTTGAGAGGGTTAAAGGGTAATCATATAAATGATTTCAACGCTTAAGCTTTTAAGGGCATTTTTATTTTTTCACTGGTCAGTTCTCCATTTTCTCCTTGCAGTGTTTACTGTCTGATATTTCTTTCTGTATTATCCTTCCTGTTCATTTATAATGTGAGCTTCCATAGACTCACAAAAACTAAAATCTAACTGGCACAAGTCCACTCCTCAGAACGCTGCACATTTGCAACTGCTGTATTTACTTACTCTCTTGGGAACCCTATGTTCACTCCAGGCTCTTAGCTCCTTTAACATCCATCTGAACAACAACTACGAAATGATGTTTTGATATACCGCAAGAATTTAAGCGAGTGCCGTAAGAATCGGGTTACCTTTTTCTTAGCCCTTTTACTCTAACTTCAGGAGAAATTCAAAATCAAAGCTTTTAGTCTCACTTAGATACAATGTTGGCAGAAATAGAGTAAATCAAGTACCAAGAAGGGTGAAGTGCATCATATAGTTGTCATACTGGAATCTAATGTCATACTTTCAGAGATTATTATTTAAGGAACTAATTTTTTAGTAATTTCACCAGGAGTGGAAATATTTCTAAGCTGGTATTAAACTTACCTGTGCCTTATCTCCACTTGTAGTCCATGATGACATTGCAGAAATATGCTTCCTGCATGTGTATAAACACAGTAAGAACATTTCATGCCAAAATTACACACATACATACACACACACATATATATACACATATTTTACTCTTCCAAACATTTTTGTTTCCATCATCAATTAGAAATTTTATTCCGAGTCCCACTATCTTCGATTCTCTCAGTTCATCCAATTTCAATCACCAAAATGTTAAATCTAGGAGACTACTTTTTTACAGATTGTTTTTAATGTTGTATTATTATAAAATAAGACAAATTTTAGATACAAAATAAACAAAACTTAATAGTGGCTAAATTTGCATATGTACAATGATTATTCCAGCTTGCATGACTCCAATGACAATAATAATTAAATATATAGATATATATTTTTAAATGGAGACAGAGTCTTGCTCTGTTATCCAGGCTGGAGTGCAGTGGCACAATCATAACTTACTGCAACCTTGAAATCCGAAATTCATGCAATCCTCCTGCTTCAGCCTCCTAAGCAATTGGGACCACAGGTGTGCACCACTGTGCCAAACTAATATTTAAAGTTTTTTTGTAGAGACTATTATGTTACCCAGGCTGGTCTCAAACTCCCAGTCTGAAGTGATCCTCTCACCTCAGTCTCTCAAAGTGCTGAGATTACGGGGATGAGCCACTGCACCTAGCCAGTTGTAAGTTGATATTCTTGTAAAAAAAAAAATGCAGCATAATTAATCTGTATATTTGTTGTACAAAATGAATACCTTTAAATGAAAATATAGAAGGGGTTTTGATGCAGGGAGCAATTTTGAATGATGTATATTTTTGACCACGGCCAAGTTACAACAGTTATGACTACCTCTCCCAAATTAAAAATGGACAATATTTTAATATTTAACAATAAATTAATGGGCTTTTATAAGGCTTAAATGAGATAACAATGCTGCATCAGATATAAAATTTGTGTTTGTTTCTCTCTTTCCTTTCCATAAGTGAATATCTAACTTACAAATGTGAAACTCGGGAAATGGTTGTTTATATAAAATACATAATCAGTGTTGCCTGTTTTCATTTCAGATCATACTGTCTTCGCACAGGTAAAAGATGATAAAAATGATTAGTATTTCACAGGGCACAGTGGCTCATGCCTGTATCCTAACACTTTGGGAGGCTGAGGCAGGTAAATCACTTGAGCCCGGGAGTTTGAGAGCAGCCTGGGCAACATGGCAAAACCCCATCTATACAAAAAATACAAAAGTTAGCTGGGCATGGTGTCATGAACTCATAATCCTAGCTACTTGAGAGGCCGAGGTGGGAGGATCACTTGAGCCCAGGAGGTTGAGGCTGCTGTTTGCTATGATCACACCACTGCACTCCAGTGAGTGTGACAGAGTAAGACCCTGTTTAAAAAATATATGTGTATATATAATTTCAACTGTACAAAACACCATATAAAACTACCTCTGTGGAAAATAAAATTTTCACTTCACACATAGGACATTGGGCACTTTTTTGTTTGTTTTCTTATATATTGTTTATGTGTGGGGTTCCATATGGATTCCCATTTATATGATGTGGTAGTCAATAAATATTTATGAATATCAACCAATCATTAATTCTAACATCTGCAAAAGAAAAAAACTTCCTGATCAAATTATCTGTGTTAAAAATGAATCATTATTTAATTAAAAAAGAAATAATCCCAGACTCTGATTCTTAAGATATCGTTTCATTTACACAGATTTTGTTAACTTTAGGGTTTTATGAGTCAAACACAAGCTGTACATGAAGTTGTAATTACGTCTATGAATCTGTTTACAATGTCATTAAGTCTAATAATTATAGTCTCACTTATTATTATTATATAATTATTGATGTTTTTAAATAATGTTAAATATTATTAATCATGCTAAATAACAATATAATGGAGTTGTGATGCAGCTTTTTGCCAACCTGAAACAAACTAAAAATCACTAAGGATTTTGGAATTTGAAGAGCCTGAATCGCTGAGGGCATACTTAGATGACTAGACTCTTCTGCGAATTCCTGCTCCCAAGCTGCTTGTCACATGAGCAAACACACAGACACCTCTGTGATCCCTGTTGCAAAATGCACTTCACTTTAGTGTCTCATGTTCCAAAAGTATTTACTTATACTCTGGTTTCTCTTCAGGTCATATAAATCTTCTGCCTTTTGCCAAACATACTTACTTCTATCAGTCAAAATTTATTTTTCTGAATTAATGCTGTATATTATTTATCTATTGCCAAAAAAAAAGCACCCTAAATTCAATTACTTAAAAACACATGCACACATATCATTTATTCTTACCCATCGGCAGTTTGGTAAGCAGTTGAATGATCTAACTTAGCTAGTCTGGGTAACTCTGCTGGTCTCAGCTAAATTCCACTTTTGCCACTATGGGTTGGTTCATCCAGCTCATCCAGGGTGTCCTTAACTGAATTGTCCATGTTCTTTCCATGGAGTTAATACAGACTGAAAAAGAGTAAGACCAATTGTACAAGCACAGTTTAAATATCCCCTTATGTCTACATAGGTCTATAAGTGTACCATTTGTGTCAAAGAAAGTCATAAAGCTTAATCCATCATCAAAGAAGTGAAAAAGTTTCATCTGTGAAACTGAGGGAAAAGTGGACATTTTAAAATAATAATTTAATACTTCTTAGTCTTCACATTAATCTGAGAACTGGTAAATTTGTAACTTGTATGCTTTAGAAAGAACCTCAGAGCATCCAACAAGACCTTTGCTGAAAATTCCATAAATCTAAGATAAATTAGTGCACAAGAGCCCTCTGCCACTCGCTGTATTTCTCCAGTAGTTCATTGTCTTACTATTACAGTATATTGAAACTACAAGGATCAATCTTGTTTTTGCCCTTTTTTGGGACAGTCTCCATGGATCTCTTGTGTTTTGGCATGTGTTGTGAGTAGAGGCACTGAAAATATTTGTTGTAGACTATCTTTTTGATGTTTCTGTGGCAAACAGCCTTGGAAAACAGAAACCATGTTACCTTCTGAATCAGAAGGAAGACTCACTTATTATCTAGTATAATGTCTTCTCCAAGTCAAAGTCAATACAGGTTAACTTGCAATTTGGTTTCCTTAATATGGGTGTTTCTTATTTGTGATGCAAACACTGCATGCACCAGTTTCTGCTTGCATCAAGAGAAACCATCATGAATATGAAGTGCATGCTGCTTACTGTACTTTGAGTTAAAAAATCCTTTGTTTCTCATGCAAGAATCTAATGTCTTCTGCCAGCATTCAGAAAACAGTAACAGGCTAACTTGTCTGCTTGCAGTAAGTGTAGAATTTCAGAGTCTTTACAGTTCATGATACTCTCTATTTTGGTTTGTGACTTGTTTTTCTAAGACCACCAGAGCGAGCACAAAAGAACCAGCAAGTAGGCAAAGGTCAGGAGCAAAACTGCAAGTTTATTTTGGTAACCTAAGGTGTGGGGAAGAAGTCTGTCGGCCTCCGGCAAAGAAGGCCGACAGAGTTCCCCCCCACCGTGGGGCTCTCGGGCGGGGTTCCTGCATCCCAACATCAGTGGGGCTGGAGAAAGGCCACGTGGCTCACTGGCGGACAGCGGCTTTTCTAGGAGTAGGAGGGCAATAGGCGGGGCACGGGCGTGTCGGGGGCGTTCCGCAGGTGCGACCAGGTAAATCTTGGTCTCTTCAGATTGACGTCACCTGGCGCATGCCTGGTTGGTCTGCACTGTCCCTGGTCGCCGGCTGCATTTTCGCGCGTGCAGGAAAAGTTGGGAGGGGGGAAAAGTTGGGAGGAGGAGATGAAGAACCCGGAAGTGCACCATCTTGCCTCCGTTCATCCAGTTTGTATCAGCTACCAAGGTAAAACAGGACTCACAGGTCATTCTGCATCCTCACGCCTTTTAAGCTCTGTACCTCTATCCCCTTTTCTGATCCATTCCCTCATGCCTTTTCAGCTCTTGAAACACTTGTAGTGCACCCTTTGAAACACTCTTAATCACTAGCAAAATTCATTATATTCTCAATCTCTTCCCTGAATGTTCTTTTTACTTTCTTGCTCTGATTGCTATCTCTCCTTTGAGGACACTGAATCTCTCCAGTAGTAAATAATTTCTTTTTTCTTTCTCCCACAGCATGGAATTAGAAGTACAGTAAAGTACCCTTAGCTCATTGCTGCTTCCATACCAGTCTCCTTTCCTTCTCCCCACCCCACCCCAACCAAAAAAAGTAAAAAAACAAACAAAAAAAGTACACATTCTTGACTCTTATGTTACAAAAAAAAAAGAACACTGTTACCCTCCCTTTTAAAACCACCTTAGCTGTCATTTTTAAATAATTTAATTAAAGTATGATTATCATACTATAAAACTCATCCGTTTTAAGTGTACAATTATATAATTGTGGAAATTATTTAGTAAATTTAATGCATTGTGCAACAAGTAAGATTACTCATGCTTGTTAACAACTGATATTCTTTCCTATGCCAGACTCAATCAACCACTAATCTATTTTTGTCTCCATAAGTTTGATTTTGTGAACATTTTCTACAAACGGACTGATAAAACACATGATCTTTTCTGCCAGTCTTCCTACAATTAGCATAGTATTCATCAGGTTTACACATGACAGAGCATATATCAGTATTTCATTCTTTTTCATAGATGTATAGTAGTTCACTGTAGTGATGTACCAACTTTCTTGATCCATTCACCAATTACTGGCTATTTGGATATTTTAAACATATTGGTTATTTTGAATAATTTTAGTATCTACATTTGCTTCCAAGACTTTATTTGGACATATGTTTTTATTTCACTGAAATATAAACCTAGGTGTGAAATTTCTTGATAATTGAGTAAATTTGTTTAGTATTTTTAAAATCATCAAACTGTTTTGCAATGTGGTTATATCACTTCCCATTTCCACAAGCAAGGCATAAGAGTTTCATTTCTTCACATCAAAATCAACAGTATCTGTCTTTTTTAATATAGCCATTATAGTGAGTGTGAAATGATATCTCATCAATAACTGGTCCAGCTCAATTTCTCTCAATGTTTGTAGATTTCAGTTCCTTGCATTTTAATTTTAGTAAAAACTCTTTCTGTCATAATTCTTAGTGCTTGGAAACAACATAGATGCTTTTTTTCAATAATGCAATATCTCAATAACTAGACCTCAGTTTCTTTAACAGCTCCATAAATATAATTTCACGAAGCTGAATTTTTAATACTTATCTATCCAGCTTACCCTTAAATGGTTCAAACCTACTCCTTTGGACTCCATTGAAATACTTCACCATTTAAGTTCTCCTCATCTTCATAATGTTCTCATTTCCCTCCTTAGTTAGCTTTGATTCCATAGTTCATATTTTAATCTGTCTTTTGCATTATCAATTCCATTATCACAGCCATGCTTTCCTTTATACTACCCACTGGTAGATGCAATTCTTTGCCTGTTCCTAGAGTCAATTGTTGCTGGAGAAAGCCAGTCCTATATACTGGCTTTATTTTAATATCATGACTATTAGAATCAAGGGACTCTTAGTCCTGGTAGGTGGACCTTTAACATTTTCCTAGTTATTCATTAACCTATTTCTTCCCATCTCATCCTTTAGCTTCACAACTCTAGCTGCTTTCTGCCCATTCTCATTTCCAGCTGCTGATTTCACTCTGGGAAAAAAAAATAAATAAATAAACAAAATTTCCTCAGCATCTTGTTAACCATATACTCTACGTTCTTTCCTATTGTCATGGATGAGAAGTCCATACTCTTCTTTAAACAGCTCTTCTGCTTGACCACTATATTTCCATCCTTTTCACAAAGTTGTAATTTCAACAATTTTTTTCTCTCTTCATTGTCCTATGTCTCCTTTAGCTCCTCAATCAATCTCATCAGCTCTTAACAACACATGTTAAGTGCTATATTCCCATCTTAAAAATAAAATAATTTTTCTTGATACATATTTTGTTCTAGTTACTGCCTTTTTACCTAGACTTTTCTTGAAAGAATTATGTATACTCAATGGCTGGCTTTTCTTCCTTTTTTCTTTTCCTGAACCCACTTCACTGAGGTATTTCCCCTCAATACTCTACTGAAAATGTTCATCTCAAAGTCTCCAGTAACCTACACATTACCAGATCCAATGTCATGTCTTAGTCAATGGTGTGTTGGTTAACGTTTAACAATGCTTCTCAAGGGAAGAAAAAAATCTCTCTCTGGCTCCTAGAGTCTGCTGATTTCCATGGTGTAAACACTCCAACCATGGTGAATTTCAAGTTTTTAACATGATGCCAATGAATACAGAACATGAATAAATGCATGCAATTGGCTCTTGCTTGCTGGTAGAGAAGACCCTAGCACCCAACAAATTGGTCTTAATTTCAGTTGCCTTATCTGCAGTGTTTGATGTAACAAAATTACCAAATGCTTCTCAACTCAACACAATATTTCTGGAATACCACTGTCTTCTATTATTACACATATTGTGGTTTACTCCTTTTCATTTTCTCTTTTCAAACACGTTAATACCCTAGGCCTCTAGATGTCAGAGGTCCCTATTGATGTGCCTTTTTTTTTTTCTTTTCCATCTATATTTTCACTTGAATAGCTCCCTCAGGCCTTTAAATTTAAATACCCTTTTGTATATCCAAATAACTTGTCCAGTTTTTCCTCAAAAAGTTTGACCACCTGAACTCACATTTCAATTTCTCTGTTCAGTATTTCTACCTAGATATTTAAAACTGACTTTATGTCCAACAATAAACTCCAAGCATTGTTTTCTCAAGTCTGCTCCAGCTACAATGATTAGCATTCTTCTAGTTACGTCATCCAAGTACCACTTTCTGCAAAGTGTCATTTCTGTCTTCTTTTTAATCTCGCATCCATATTCTGTTACTTCCATGCCCACATCAGCAAATTCTGTCATTTTTTCTTTAAAAATTATTCAGAATCTACCACATCTCACCATCTCCACTATAAACATCTTGCTCCAAGTCATCATCATATTTTACATAGATTATTTCTGTTTGTTTTCTGGTCTCACTGCTTCCACCCTCTCCCCTAAACTCAGCTATTAAAACAGAAACAAAAACCAAAGTGTATATACATTTGAATAGTGTATCCCACATTATCACTGTTCTCCTCAAGCCTTTAAATGCCTTTGTAGCTCACTTAAAATTAAATCTTTTCATTGCACTACAAATTTCTATATGGACTCCCTCCCTCTACTTTGATAACATCCTTTGCCATCACTCTCCCCTTCACTCACTCAGCCTTACTCACACTGGCACCTTGTTGCTCAATACATGCTATCATGAAAAGGCCTGAAATGTTTATCCTCACATATCTACATGATTCAATCATTCATTTCATTTAAATATTTGTTCAAAGATGAAATCCTCATTGATATATTTCCTCATCACAACTTTAAAATGCTATGCATCACTACCATATCACTAGTAATTTTCTCATATAGTACACAAACACATATGCATATATGTGTATCTGTATGTGTGTGTCATATCCATCTGATCTTACTATAATGTATTTTGCTTCTATTGGAATATATTTTATTTATTGAGGTATTCCAGTGTCTAGAAATTACTTGAACATAATATAGGAATTTAGAGAAACTTTTTTGAAGAAGTAAAAACAATAATAACTTAACACTTATTGATCATTACCTATGTTCAAACACAGTGACACATGTTATAACTATGATATCTCACGTAAATTTCACAAACAAAGAAACTAAGGCACAGGACTGGGACTTAATTTTAGCTCTGACCACCTACTGGCAAGCATGTAATAAGATGTGGTCTTTGGCCTTTCATAACACTTAATGTTAGCTTATTTCTCAGTCATGTATAATTTTTTTCTTTATGCATATGTGTATATGACTGTTTTCTTTTCTTGTATACTCTACAAACATTTCAAATAAATGGTTTTTTTTTTCTGGGCTTCATCAGCCAGTATACTAAATTAAATTGTCAAGTGGCTTAATCAATTTTATCAAATGTAATATATTTTCAAAAGTTTACCAGAATAAAGCAAGATTACGCTCTATTTTGGACTTTGTGACCCAGAAAATTTGATATTTCAACACCAAAACATTGTTTGGAATCACCCATCCAGACCCAAAGAATGGACTTAGAGTCAAGAAGAAAAGTGGAAGCTAGACTTTTTATGACAGTCTTGCAAGATGTGGTGTCTGGTTGGCAGGCAAACCCATGCCTGTACAGAAGGTAATTTATCCCCTAGCATGCACTGCCCTCCCCCAGTTCCTCATTGGTTGAGTACTGTGGGGTTACGATCTTCCAGGGCATCATCTGAGTTGCATTATCTCCCTTATAAGGTTGTATCCCATCCTTGCTTAAGTTTCAATTTCCCAATAATGCAACTTTCTTCCCTTTTATGAGTGACCCCTCCTCTACATTCTGTTCACTTATCGTGACTTTCTAGGTGCATGAGCTGTGTATTTTGCCACATCCGCAGGCTGGCTAGATTTATCATGCCTTGAAAATGGACCATTTAAAATGTTTTCTCACAAGATCAGGGTGATGTTTGACTAAACTTTACATCTTCTAATTCAGAAGCCTCTTCTAGACATCCTTCAATTCAAAGATCAGAAAGTTATGTAATTGTCCAAGTCCACTGTTGCATGATTTCTTTCTGAGAGGATTATGAGTCAGGAGATAATTTTTATTTTCATTTATCTCTATTTGGCAGATATCTGAGACATTGATCTTGTTTTCATTAGCTTCTTGGTACATATGTTGGAGGAGGAGCATGTTGAGAGGAGATAATGTTTAAGTTTGGAATTCCTACAGCTACACAGAAAGAGCTTATCTTATGATCTAGCATTGTTTAAAAGCTGTGGTTCCTTGAATACAAGGTTAAACAAAGTTTAATGGAAAATATAGATTACTGTTATTTTCATGGTTCAAAAGTTATTGTTTTTAATTATAATTATTTCTACTATTGGAGAAAAATATGATTTAATAAAATACCATAATTTTGTTCTGTTTGTTTTTTAACCACACAACTTCTAGGAGCGTTTGTTACTCTCTTGAAGCTAAATAGGTCCTTAGAGAAGTGAATTGATTATTTCAGGCTACTAAGATACAACTTTATAACACTGTTGAGCATGCTATTTAACAGGCCAGATGGGGACACTGATATACCAAAACAGGGAAAATAAGTTAATGTGGAGGAGAATTTAGACACCGTAGGGGAATGTGTGAATGTAAGAAAAGAAATTGTGAATGATATACAGGACCAAAGGAATGTACTCTTTACAACGTATTTCTTTCTAGCCCACTTTTTGACTCTTTTTTTTTTTTTCTATACATAGATTGTGGCCATAATAGGATGGTAAAAAATATGTTTCTAGAGAAACTGGCATTAACTAAACCATACTCTGCAAAACCCAAGCAAAAAGATAAGGACAACAACATATGGACTTTTACAACAAATGAGTTCACATGATTTTTTTTTTACATTCTGCAGCTATGAATAGATGAAAACAACAGAATTCATGGACAATGGGGATATAAAAGGTGGCAATACAAAGTGGAATAGATAATAAATGAGATGACTAGAAGAAAATGGAGTAAATTGAATGTGAGTTCACAGGTAACAACACAGAAGAGAAAAAGAATGACTTATTGGAATCTTGCAATTTGTCAAAGGTTATTTAGCCTATAAGTCAACATTTTGTATAAATTTGAAAATTAAACTAGCTCTTACCTCCTAATGGACTATAATGTAAATTCATTTTAATTGTATTTGATTGATTTATTGACTTATCCTCCATACAAACATTCATTCATTATTAATTATTTCAAAGCATATTTATTTAAAAAATAAAACCTATCATAAGCCAGGTAGTTTGCTAAGTATGCAGAGGCATCAGCAGACAAAGCAGAATAGATCCTTGTCCTGATTTCAGATAGCCATAAAAGTCGTGATGAAATGAAGTTATGTGATAGAGATAAACGGAAGAGGAAGTCATCGGTGTTAGTTTTTGTTGTTGTTGTTTACCTGTCCTATGAATGTTTGTGTCCCATGAAAATTTGTGTGTTGAAATCCTAATCCCCAAATTGATGGTATTATGTTGGTGCAAAAGTAATTGCAGTTAATTATTTTTAATGGCAAAAACCACAATTACTTTTGCACCAATGTAATATTAGGAGGTAGGGCTTTTGAGAGGTTATTGGATTGTGAATGTGGATCCCTCATGGATGGGATGAACACCTTTATAAAACAGGTTTCAGGGAGTGTGTTTGCTCCTTCCAACATGTCAAGATGCACAAAGGAATGTGCCTTCACCAGACTGTATATCTGCTAGCTCCTTGATCTTTCACTTCCCAATCTCTGGAACTGTGAGAAGTATTAATAAATTTCTGTTGTTATAAGTTACTCAGACTAAGGTGATTTGTTATAGCAGCCTGAACGGACTAAGACAACCTGCTTAAGTCAGGCCCGGGGTCTTTTTTTCATACTAGTTAGAGTTATCCAACTGAGGAATCTGGATAAACCAGAGTGAAACACAATCCATTATTCTCTAAATGTTGCCATGGTTAGACAGAGTAGAAGATAGAGGCATAGGAGCCTGGATAATTATAGCTTGAGATGGTAGCTACACAGTAGCTATATCTGCCCACAGACCTCACCATAAGCTTGCCTTCCCAGTCCCACTGTAACAGTTTCATGTGCTTGGCATTTCAATTTCTCTGCAAGTTCTGATTTTTCAGTCATGAGCAGGACTTTAGAGAAAACAATTAGTGACTATTTCTCTGATCCTCTGAGCCCTCCTTCCAGTTTACTTTCTCAGCTGCTCCTACGTGTCTGTAAAATATAACTTTTATAATTAAATTATTTATTTCCATATTACCCCATAGTGTTTCAATTTCCAGACTGATAGACTATCTCTAAGAAGATGCCATTCAAACTGAGCCTGTAGGAAGAAATAAAAATCCAGGTATAAAGAAAATTAAACGAAGGCAGGGCACATCTAATTTTCAGAGAAATTAAGCACTCGTGAAGAAGACTTTTTGAAGGAGGAATGGGGAGAATGGGTTATGAGAGAGATTATTCAACAAAACCCCGAGTATGATAAGAAAATATGGAGGATATGATTTTCTTCTTCTATAATTGATTTGATTGGAAGGTATTTGGCATTATGTCTATGCACTGTGAAATAAGTAATAAAGTTTGAAACTTTCTTGAACATAATAAACAGACTAAGCAAGCATACTGGACTTATATGCCCCAGATGATTGACCTGTGTGGACCACATCAGTGGGCTTTCTTGTTCTCTAGCTCCTAGTTGAGTTTTACCAGTAATAAGCAATGACAATAGCTCTGAGGGGAGGAGGAGAGTGAAGTCTAGCTCCTTCTTTGTAGGATGGCTGTGTTCTGGTACTAAAAGTCACAATTCCTATTAGTTGCATCTCACAACACTGACCTCCTGTCACCTTTGAGTGGTACAGGCAACTGGTTGTTACTTGCTTGGGAATTACACTTTCCTAATGTGGCTTTCCTTTCACCTTTATGTCAAAAGACCTATCTATTAAGTTTTCCTTAAATTACCCAATGTGAGTAGTTGCTGGGATGCTAACTGATAGGGTCAGAGATACTGAATAAATTTTGTAACAGAAGCACAGATGTGTACAGTTCAAATAATCTTGACAATTGTTACATGTCTGAATTAATGCACAGAACGTCCTTATTTTTTGAAATTAAATCTCATGTTATATACACAATATGATATAGCTTCTATGCTGATAAATTTCAGTATTCATCAGTATGAAATTACTTTTGTAAGACCAAAATATATACATATCAAAAAATTCAAGAACAAAGTAAATGTACAATGTCTAGTGCCAGTGAACAAGTCAATATCCATGACAGTAGAAATATAGAGGATAGGTGTAAAATGAGCCAAAAAAGATAAAAATAAGAAAACAAAGTCAACCAATATTAATTCAAATATAACAATTTTTTCATCTACCACTAGAAGTTGGATGGAGAGAATTGACCACCTATATTCAAACTACCTGTGACAATTATTAAAAAACAGTTTAGAACAATGAAAAAGAGATATAATATTACCTTGAATATATTACTTCAATAAATGTTATACAGTATGAATTCACTGTGTAAAATGTATATAAGAAAATATATATAAATTATTAAGATTTTATACTGTATCATGTCTGTTAATTTCACTTAGAAAAAAATGTGGGTCTTTTGTTTTGCTTGGATTCTAATATGTTCATAATACTATATGTTTTCAAGTCCTAGAAATTTCCAAAAGATAAAATTAATAAGGACAAGTATAATTTCTGAAGTATGAAGACATTTAAAAATGACATTAAAAAATTGAGCTGAAGAAGGGACAAAAAGAGGGAGGCATCTTTAGATTCATATGTTTTAGGTAAATAAGATAAATCAATTATACAGCACAGTGATAATTTAAAATCAAGCTTTAGTATACATTTATAATGCAACCCAGGCCTTAGTCAGAATTGAACAATCAGTCTAGCTACCACAATGCACAGTTTCCAAGTCTACCCAGCTTAAAGCATACCAGATAATGATAATAATGATGATGATGATCATCATCATGACGATTACTACTTTAATCTACTTCTTTGAAAACCTACTTAAGAATCACTTTGTCTAAATGTGTTCTTTAAATTAATACCGGGGTCTTGCCTTCCTATTCATAGTTATATTTCCCATTTCAATTCACATACATGTTATCTATTTGCTCTCTGATTTTAAACTTGCTGAGCCTTTGGATTATTTACTATACCCCTATGTTAAAGCCTTAAGCTGTCTCTGTTGCTTGTACCTAACATTTTGTTAACATTTTTGATAGTGTTGATGATGAAAATGAAATTCCACACATGTGTGCTAAACCATGACCAAGGGAAGAAATAAGAGAGATGCTGTTTATGATTCTAGAGTGTCTGTTGTTGAAACAGGCCATATGTGTTTCTGTGACTCATTTATTAGGATGTATTCATTAGAATGAGTGTGTCTTTTTGTCATTCATAGAAGTTGAAAGAAAGAGAGAAGGAACTGGTTGCAAAAAGTAGCTTTGACTTGCTACAGATGATTATTTTCTGAATTGGAAAAGATTTGGTAAAAGGTAGAGATGCAGCAACGTATTTTTTCTTCTTATAATACTTTTACGTATTTTTAATTAAAAACATTTTTGGAACATTTGGATGCATTGTGAGTAATTGGCTATTGCTAGAGATGGGCAACAGATGGTCAGAAGTATCTATAAGCCAGAGGAGCTGGTTTGTGGTGAGATCAAATTTTTACTTAAAAAGGAAGAAATGAGTAAAAACCCAAAGGTAAACTTTGGATAGGAGAGGAATACTAGTGTTAACAGTTAAAATTGGAGAGGAGATAAATACTAATGTTAACAGTGAGAGATTCCCAAATAAAACTTTTTACATAAGTGAGATGTGAATTCTTTAAATTTTTTTAGGGCTACAATAGACAATATTTATTGAGTGAGAGGCTGTGACCATCATTTTACATGCATTGTTGTATTTTTGTAACCTTGACATTCCTCTGAGATAGACGTTATATTGTTCCCATTGTTCAGGTTAGGAAATAAAGGAGGCTGACATAATATGTCTATAGTTCTGCATCTAACGAATGACAAAGCTGGACTTGAAAGTTTTACCTTCTCTGGTTTAAAGCTGGTGCTTGTTTTTTTTTTTTTTTTTGAACACTTCGTGAGTTTTTTTCTTTTGAGACAGAGAGTCTCGCTCGTCGCCCAGCCTGGAGTGCAGTGGCACGATCTCGGGTTCACTCCATTCTCCCACCTCAGCCTCTGGAGTACCTGGGACTACGGGCGCTCGCCTCCATGCCCAGCTAATTTTTTATATTTTTAGTGGAGACGAGGTTTCACAGTGTTAGCCAGGTACTTTTTTTTTTTTTTTTTTTTAAGCAAAGAGAAAATTTACTATCCCTAGGAATCCAAGAAATGGTCCAACTACCAATATTCAGGAAGGGCAAGGAGGCTACTGGGTCTTAGAGACTTACACAAATAGGCTCAAAACCTGGGCTAGTTCACCTCTCATTTCTACTTCTTTTCATACGCTAACTTTTAAAACATTGTGGGTACATAGTATGTGTGTATATTTATGGGATATATGAGATATTTCAGTACCCAGATACCTAGACAAATTTTTATAGGTTGCTGAATAACTTTACGTATTTTTTTCTCTCTCCTCTTTCCTCCTCCCTTTTTTCCTCTCGTTTTTTCATCTCTTCCTTCATGAGGCTGGTAAGGCAGAACCATAATGAACTGCATAAATTCCTGGACATTGTTTAAGTTACAATAAAAATACTGGCTTTTCTATCATTGGTTTTGTTTTCTGCAGCAGGAGAAAACCAGTAAAATTAAGACACTGAGGTTATGTTTCATAGGAGGAACACAACTTAAATCAATATTGATAGTTTGTGTAGTGGCATTCGGTGCTTTAAATTCTAGTTTCTATATCCTGTCTTTGCAAGTCGAACTTTACTTTTAAGAAATGACTAGATCTAAGGCAGTCCTGTATCCATTTGGAGATAGATCTATATGTATCCCTGAGGGCTGAACTGAGGTCTATAGAAATCACACCTTCAACCCAAGGTATGATACCTTTTGTGACAGGTTCTTTGAAGTCTTCCTTCAGCCTTTCTTTAAAGAGAAAAAAAAGTTCAAACACACATTCTTTTTTCTATTCAGAACTGAGATTAAAAGTTTGCCTGATCGTAAGATGGGGGGAAAGAAGAAAATTATTTTTTTGTTCTAATGACATTGGTTTGTCTTTGAAGTCCAGTTTCTAGACAAGTCACATCAATATCAAAGAATCTGTAAGCAGATTCAGAAAAGCTCAGATTAGATTCATAGGGATAAGTCAGTATTCTGTCTCTGAGCTTGTAAAACTTTATAAAATCACAAAGGCACTTAGTATTTTAATTGACAATAGCTTAATCATATTTTTGGCATTAACATGCTTTAATAAATACTTTATAGATAAAAATATTTGGCTAAAAAGACAGATTATTACATTCATTAAAGCCTTTGATCCTTGACTTTTTCTATTCTTACTCAAGCCTGATGGTGTGACTCAATATTTTCTACTTCCAGGAGACATGTAATCAACATGCAGAAATCTGCATTTCTTTGAGATTGTTCTATCATCCATTAGTATTAATTAGTTTACCAATATTTGAAAAGTCATAAGCAAAAGTTTGATTTACTAAAATATATCATTTAAGATTTGCAAGAATCTTTTAGAATGTAATATTAGCCCAACTACACATGAGAAAACCTATGTGTATCAATGATGAAAAAGAACATTTCAAGGTCTTTCAGTGAATACTGGGAATTTATTAAAGAAGGTTTAACTGAAATGGTCATCCTGTTTCTTCAATACAATGACTTTCTCAAGTAAATTTAGTTTAGTCACCATGGGTATTCTTCCAGTGTTTTCAACCTTACTGGAATTTTCCTCATATTGATATGATATAGTAGAAAGTCCTAAAGTTGGATTTAAAAAAATAAAAGTTAAAGTATTGGCACTAAGCACTTCAAGAATGGTAAATTAAGGGTCTGTGAATGTCTTCACTTCCATTAAAGCAATGGCAACACTCACAAGAAATGCCAAAACTAACTTTTTCAGAACTCAGCTATTAAAGCAAAAGCTTGCAACAATTCATGGAGCACCTATTCAAGAAAAACAGCTATATCTGGGTAAGAAAATTATCTTTTTGTTGTTTTTGCTTGTTCTTAACATGCTCTGTAGTGGCCTGGAAAACCATTAGCTTAGTAAACGTCTTAGCTGCTAAAACCAGAAGCCTAGTAGCCTATGGATGGGACAGAATGTTTTTGGAGTTCTCCACAAAGCATAATCTCTGAAATCTGTCACTATTTGATCTGTCTGGGAGTTCCTCAGAAAATACTTTTTTTTTTTTTTTTTTTTTTTTTGAGATGGAGTCTCGCTTTGTCGCCCAAGCTGGAGTGCAATGGCGCGATCGCGACTCACTGCAAGCTCCGCCTCCCGGGTTCACGCCATTCTCCCACCTCAGCCTCCAAGTAGTTGGGACTACAGATTAGCAAAACCGGCTAATTTTTTGTATTTTTAGTAGAGACAGGGTTTCACTGTGTTAGCCAGGATGGTTTCAATCTCCTAACCTCGTGATCCGCCCGCCTCAGCCTCCCAAAGTGCTGGGATTACAGGTGTGAGCCACCGCGCCCGGCCAGAAAATACTTTTCTTAGGGATTGTCTCTTTGACACGACGTAGAGCTCACCTAGCTCTATCCTAGGGCATTTGTCAAAAATGATCAGTGGAAGTTGTTTAACATTGCAGTGGCTGAAGCAGCACTGCTTGTTAGGACAAACACAAGCTGGTTAGAAGTCATAAATGGAAAGTCTTGATAATGAGATATCCATAGGGGGCTCTGAAAAACTTCCAACACAATCTAAGGACATAGAAGACAATGCATATGTGTAGGCCTGTGTAACTCCTTAGAAAATACCTGAGAATGCCTTAATCTATTACCTCTGACCAACCTGGGACCTGTGTAGGCAGGAAGTAAAGACTAAGGCAGAGTTGTAAATTGCCTGCCTGAGCATTGAATATATGACCTAACATATGCACCAAACACTGGCAGACTTACTGGTACCATCCTTTTTTGTTTGTTTGTTTGTTTGAGACAGATCCTCACTCTGTCACCCAGGCTGGAGTGCAGTGGCCTGATCTCGGCTCACTGCAAGCTCCACCTCCCAGGTTCACACCATTCTCCCGCCTCAACCTCCCGAGTAGCTGGGACTACAGGCGCTCACCACCATGCCCAGCTAATTTTTTGTATTTTTAGTAGAGACAGGGTTTCACTGTGTTAGCCAGGATGGTCTCGATCGCCTGACCTTGTGATCCACACCCGCCTGGGCCTCCCAAAGTGCTGGGATTACAGGCGTGAGCCACCAAACCCGGGTGGTGCCATACCTTTAAAAAAAAAATCAGTCCAAAGTATTTATGAATCAGTAAACTAACCAAGCAGAGAATTCGCTGGCTATACTCAAAAGATACTATGCTTCACAGAATTAGACCCCATAAAACAAAAAACAAACTAATACTTGACAAAAACAACAAATAGAAAAAAACAGCTAGCCCTAGTGTGTGGTAAAATGAGATTTCCTGAATCATCAAATTACAATATTTAAAAGGTCCAATTTTCAACAAAAAATTATCAGAACTTTTAAAAAGGGAGGGTAAATTAAGACACTTCTAGATAAATAAAGAAACAGAGAATTTGTAACCAGCAGACCTACCCTACAAAAATAACAAAGAAAATCTGTAAGAATGAATGGAATGAACACAAATCAATAGCTCAAATCTACACGAAGAAACAAAAATTATGGGTAAAGGTACAACATAGGCAACTATAAAAGAAACTTATTTTGTTTTACAATGCTTTTCTTCTTCCATTTGATTTAAAGGAGATATGTATAAAGCAATGTTTATAAAACTGTTTTGATGGGCTTATAATACATAAAGATGTAATTTGCATGTCAATCACAGCAAAAAGAGAAGAAAACCAACAAACAGAAGCAAAGTTTTCATATACTATTGAAAATAAGTTACTAGCCAGGCGTGCTGTGCCTGTAATTCTAGCACTTTGAAAGGCCAAGGAGGGAAGATGGCTTGAGCTCAGGAGTTTGAGACCAGCCTGTGCAACATAGTGAGAACTTGTCTCTAAGAAAACTTTAAAAAAAAAAAAAAAAAGCCAGTAGTGGCATGCACCTGTAGTCCCAGCTACTTGAGAGACTGAGGTGAAAGAATCATTCACACCTAGCAGGTCAAGGCTGTGGTGAGACATGATCATTTTACTGTACTCCAGCTTGGGCAACAGAGTGAGAACTTACCTCAAATAATAATAATAACAATAATAATAGTAAAGTTAGTATTATTCTAACTGGATTGTTTTAAGGCATGACGTTATTTGTAATCCCAAGGGCAACTACTAAGTAAACAAACAAACAAAAAAAACCCTCCAAATAATAAGATACATATCAACGGTCCTAAAAGGATACACTGGAAAATATCTATTTAACACAAAATAAGGAGGTAATAGAGGAAAAAGAGAACAACAAGAAAATATATATTTTTTTAAAATAGCAAGATGATAGACTTTTTACCTATCAACAATTATATTAAAGAAAAAAGAGTTAAAATTTCAATCAAAAAGCAAAAATAGGCAGAATGATAAAAAGAAAAATCCTCCAACTATATATCTACAAAAGACACATTTTACATTCAGATAGACAAATAGGTTGAAAGTGAAAGGATGGAAAAATGTTAACTATGCAAGCAGTAATAAAAAGAGAGAATAGGCCAGGCGCAATGGCTCACGCCTGTAATCCCAGCACTTTGGGAGGCCGAGGTGGGTAGATCACCTGAGGGCAGGAGTTCAAGACCAGCCTGGGCAACGTGGTGAAACCCTGTCTCTACTGAAAATAGAAAATTAGTTGGTCATGGTGGCACATGTCTGTAATCCCAGCTGCTCCGTAGGAAGTAGGAGAATCACTTGAGCCCAGGAGGTGGAGTTTGCAGTGAGCCGAGATGATGCCATTGCACTCCAGCCTGGGCGATAGAGTGAGACTCTGTCTCAAATAAATAAATAAGTAAATAAATAAATAAGCAGCATGAGTCACTGTGCCAACATCAGAAAAAAAACAGACTTTAATAGAAAAATTTTTACTAAAGGACATTTTGTAATAAAAATACAATCTATCATGAAGATTTAATAATTGTAAACATTGTCACCAATCAACACAATACCAAGTTTAAGACGCAAGACCTGGTAGAATTGAAAAGAGAAATAGACAACTAGAAGCAGTTGCAGTTGGAGAATTCAATACATCTATTTCAATAATGAATGCAATAACTAGAGAGAAGGTCAATAAGAAAACAGAAAACTTAAATGACATTATCTACCAATTTGACATCATAAATATCTATGATACTACAACCAACAACAAAATACACATTTATCTGAAATGCATATGAAACGTTCTTTAGGCAAGAGTTTATGTTAGGCTATAAAGCAAACTTTCTTAAATGTGCAAATATTGAAATCATAGAAAGTATGTTTTTTAACAAAAATATAATTAAAAGTGAAATGTATGATTTAGAAAAATTTAGAAAATTTAAAAATATGTTGAAATATCTAAACACAATTCTAAATTAAAAAAAGGTCAAAGAAGAAATCAAGGGATATCAGAAAATACTTTGAAATGAATGAAAATTAAGAAACAACATACCAAAGATTATATAATGCAAGTAACACAGACTTGGTAGAAATATATAGTTGTAAACAACTATAGTAAAAACAAGAAAGATCTCAAACCACTAAACTAAACTCACACGTTAAGAAAGTATAGTCTGGATGTGTTGGCTCACACCTGTAATCCCAGCACTTTGGGATGCTGAGATGGACAGATCACTTGAACTCAGGAGTTTGAGACTAGCCTGGGCAATATAGTGAAACCCTGCCTCTAACAAAAGTACGAAAAAAAAAAAAAAAAAAAAAAGCCATGCAACCAAAAAAAAAAAAAAAAAGCCATGCATGGTGGTGTGTGCCTGCAGTCTCAGCTACTCAGGAGGCTGATGTCAGAGCGTCACTTGAGCTCAAGAGGCAGAGGTTGTAGTGAGCTGAGATCATATCATTGCACTCCAGTTTGGGTGACAGGAGGCAGAGACCCCCTCTCAAAAAAAGAAAAGAAACTACAACATACAAAATGAAGTGAAAACTCTATTAAAGGCAAGCAAAGGAAAGGAAATAATAAATACTAGGTAAGATATAAATGAAATCAAGTATAGAATACAATAGAGAAAATCAATATAATCAAATGTTTCTTTGAAATGATGAATAAAATTGGAACACCTTTAGTGGTACTAACCAAGAACAAAGGATAGTAGCTCAAATTATCTAAATCTGTAATTAAAGAGGAAACTCACTATGAACCTTACAAAATGTTTGTAAAGAAATATGCATAACTGTTTATAAATGACTTTAGTAACTTGGATAAAATGGACAAATTTCAGGAAAGACATAAACGATCACAAGTGACTCAAGAATAAGTAGAATATCTGCAAAGACCTAAAACAAGTTTCAAAAAAAAAAAAAATGAAAACAAAACCAAAAATCTTACACATGGAAAAACACAAGTTTAGATGGTTTTACTGGTAAATTCTATAAAACTTTTAAAGAAGAATTAGCACTAATCCTTAACAAACTTTCCACAAAATACAAGAGGAGAATATAATTTTCCAGCCAATGTCTGAAGGCAGCTTTATATTGCTTAGAACGCTATCAAATAAAACCACCTGGAAAAAATAAAATTAAAGACCAATATGTCTATGAATACAGATGCAAAGTTTTTCTACATATAAAATACTAGAGAATCAATCAGAAACTTATAACACGAGTCAAATACTACTATCAAATGAGATTTATTGCAGAAGTGCAAGGTTAGTTTAACATCCAAAAATCAATGAGTAAACAATATTAATAGAATATAGGATAAAAACTTATATGATCATCGCTGGAGAATGGAAACATATTTGATATAATCCAACGTTTCTTTTTTTTTTTCTTTGGCAATTTTTAATATTACATAAAAATAATTTTTTCCACACATTTATATGGGCAAAATTTTCTTTTTTTTTTTTTAATATTATACTTTAAGTTCTAGGGTACATGTGCATAACGTGCAGGTTTGTTACATATGTATACTTGTGCCATGTTGGTGTGCT
>NW_012120610.1:253387-284832 GCF_000951035.1 Colobus angolensis palliatus | reverse complement strand
GTTCTCCATTTGCTTGGTAGATCTTCCTCCATCCCTTTATTTTGAGTCTATGTATGTCTCTGCATGTGAGATGGGTCTCCTGAATACAGCAAACTAATGGGTCTTGACTCTTTATCCAATTTGCCAGTCTGTGTCTTTTAATTGGACCATTTAGTCCATTTATATTTAAGGTTAATATTGTCATGTGTGAACTTGATCCTGTCATTGTGATATTAACTGGTTATTTTGCTCATTAGTTGATGCAGTTGCTTCCTAGCATCAATGGTCTTTACATTTTGGCATATTTTTGCAATGGCTGGTACCGGTTGTTCCTTTCCATGTTTAGTGCTTCCTTCAGGGTCTCTTGTAGGGCAAGCCTGGTGGTGACAAAATCTCTATGCATTTGCTTGTCTGGAAATGATTTTATTTCTCCTTCACTTATGAAACATAGTTTGGCTGGATATGAAATTCTGGGTTGAAAATTCTTTTCTTTAAGAATGCTGAATATTGGCCCCCACTCTCTTCTGGCTGGGAGAGTTTCTGCTGAGAGATCTGCTGTTAGTCTGATGGGCTTCCCTTTGTGGGTAACTTGACCTTTCTCTTTGGCTGCCCTTAACAGTTTTTCCTTCATTTCAACTTTGGTGAATCTGGCAATTATGTGTCTTGGAGTTGCTCTTCTTGGGGAGTATCTTTGTGGCGTTCTCTGTACTTCCTGAATTTGAATGTTGGCCTGCCTTACTAGGTTGGGGAAATTCTCCTGGGTGATATCTTGAAGAGTGTTTTCCAACTTGGTTCCATTTTCCCCCTCACTTTCAGGCACCCCAATCAGACATAGATTTGGTCTTTTCACATAATCCCATACTTCTTGAAGGCTTTGTTCATTTCTTTTTCCTCTTTTTTCTTTAGACTTCTCCTCTCACTTCATTTCATTCATTTGATCCTCAATCGCTGGTACTCTTTCTTCCAGTTGATCAAGTCAGTTACTGAAGCTTGTGCATTTGTCACATGTTTCTCTTGTCATGGTTTTTATCTCTGTCAGTTTGTTTATGGCTTTCTCTGCATTGATTATTCCAGTTATCCATTCTTCCATTCTTTTTTGAAGATTTTTAGTTTCTTTGCACTGGGTACGTAATTCCTCCTTTAGTTCTGAGAAGTTGATGGATGAAGCCTTCTTCTCTCAACTTGTCAAAGTCATTCTCCATCCAGCTTTGATCCATTGCTGGCGATGAGCTGCATGCCTTTGGAGGGGGAGATGCACTCTTATTTTTTGAATTTCCAGCTTTTCTGCCCTGCTTTTTCCCTATCTTTGTGGCTTTATCTGCCTTTGGTCTTTGATGATGGTGACATACTGATGAGGTTTTGGTGTGGGTGTCCTTTCTCTTTGTTAGTTTTCCTTCTAACAGTCAGGACCCTCAGCTGTAGGTCTGTTGGAGATTGCTTGAAGTCCACTCCAGACCTTGTTTGCCTGGGTATCAGCAGCAGAGGCTGCGGAAGATAGAATATTTCTGAACAGCAAGTGTTCCTGTCTGAGCTTCATTTCAGGGGTGTACCCCACCGTGTGAGGTGTGGGGTGTCAGTCTGCACCTAGTGGGGGTTGTCTCCCAGTTAGGCTACTCAGGGATCAGGGACCCACTTGAACAGGCAGTCTGTCCTTTCTCAGATCCCAACCTCTGTGTTGGGAGATCCACTGCTCTCTTCAAAGCTGTCAGACAGGGTCATTTGCATCTGCAGAGTTTTCTGCTGTTTTTTGTTTAGCTGTGCCCTGTCCCCAGAGGTGGAGTCTACAGAGACAGGCAGGCCTCCTTGAGCTGCTGTGGGCTCCACCCAGTTCGAGGGCTTTGTTTACCTACTTAAGCCTCAGCAATGGTGGGCGCCCCTCCCCCATACTCGCTGCTACCTTGCAGAGTGCTGTGCTAGCAATGAGGGAGGCTCAGTGGGCGTGGGACCCTCCCAGCCAGGTGTGGATATAATCTCCTGGTGTGCCCTTTGCTAAGACCCTTGGTAAAGCGCAGTATTGGGGTGGGAGTTACCCGCTTTTCCGAGTGTTGTATGTCTCAGTTCCCCTGGCTAGGAAAAGGGATTCACTTCCCCTTTGAGCTTCCCAGGTGAGGCGATGCCTCGCCCTGCTTCAGCTCTTACTGGTCGTGCTGCACCAGCTGACCGCATCAATTATCCAGCACTCCCCATTTAGATGAACCCAGTACCTCAGTTGAAAATGCAGAAATCACCCGTCTTCTGTGTTGCTTGCGCTGGGAGCTGGAGACTGGAGCTGTTCCTATTTGGCCATCTTACTCCGGGCACCCCAACATTTCATCATAAAATTATCAAAATAGAAATAAAGGAGACATCATAAAACTGATAAATGCAATATATGAAAACATCTGTTAGCTCAAATTATATTTAATGGTAAAAGATAACTGTCAGTGTAAAATCACGAATTGCCACTTCTATTCAACATTGTACTATAGATTTTTAGTCAAGAAAGTTAGTCAAGATAAGGAAATAAAAGCATACAGATTGGGAAAAAAGGAAAATTATGTATTTTCATAGATGACATGATTTTATATATAGAAAGTCATAAGGCATCCACTTAAAAACTAGTATAAATAATAAATAAGTTCAACATGGTTTCAACTGACATGATCAATATAGAAACATAGACCAGGCATGGTGGCTTATGCCTATATTCCCAGCACTTTGGGAGGCCAAGGCAGGAGGATTACTTGAGATCACGAGTTGGAGGTCAACTTAGGCAACAAAGTAAGACTTTATGTCTACAAAAATTAAAAGTATTAGCTGGGTGTTGTGGCATGGGTCTACAGTCTTAGCTTCTTAGGAAGCAGGGGGATTACTCAAGTCTGGGAGTTTGAGGTTAAAATAAACTGATCACACTACTGTACTCCAGCATGGGTTACAGAGGGAGACCCTGTCTCAAAACAAACAGACAAGCAAACAAACAAAAACAAACATAAATTTTATCCCTATACATTAACAATGAGCAATCCGAAAATAAAAATTTAAAAATTCAATTTACAATTCAATAAACAAAAAATCATACCACTGGAGAATAAATTTCACAAAAGATGGCAAAACACATAACTTAAAACTACAACATATTGTTGAAAAAAATTAAAGAATGCCTAAATAAGTGGAAAGATATCCTTTGTCCAAGGATCAAAAAATTTCATATTTTCAAGAGGGTGATGCTACCCAATTGACCAACAGATTCAACAAAATTTTTTTCAACATTCAATCTGTCTTTTTGCAGAAACTGACAAGTTGATTCTAAAATCTATATGAAAATACAAAAGATTCAGAACAGCCAAAGCAATTCTGAGAAATAGTATAAATTTGAAGGACTCATAACTCCTTATTTTAAAACTTACTGCAGATCTGTATTAATCAAGACAGTTTTTTGTTTGTTTGTTTGCTTGTTTCCTACAATGGTAGATTAGAGGCTTTCAGCATGACTCAGCAACCTGGACATAGCAAGATAGTTCTTAAAGATCAGCTCTGTGACCTTTAATTCTAGAAAGAACAAGGGAATCTACCAGAATTTTGAAAGACCTCCCAGATCCTGGAGAGGAGGATGATAGCAAACAGCCCCCATGATGGAATCCAGCTGATACAAGCGAGTGAAGACCCAGTAGCTGAAAGAGGCAGAGAGCTTCTCTCTATGATTTACCTTTCCACTGAGCATCTGAACAACCCAGGCCAAAGGAGAGGATTTTGCTTCTCCCAAGCCCTGGAGTTAACTTGGGTAGAGACTTGGAGACACTGTGAGGAAAAATAAAAAAAAAACATTGAGAAAAGCTGCAGACATTTTCCTAGAACCAGTACTAAGAAGAGGATGCCATTTTTAATCTGAGCATACACAAAATCTGCCATTCTTTGGTGTTCTGGCAACACAGCTGTGAAAGCATTTTCATCTTGGACCACAGATCAGAACACCTTCTCTGGAGTAGGGTAGGGACCTCTACAGCCAGAACTATGGAAAGTGCCTGAGCAGTAGGCACTGAAATTGTGATTTACCCCCTTGCTTGCCTGAGGCAGGAGGAGAGCTTCTATAGTGGCATTTTTTCCTGTGTGGCAAGATTTGCAGCCAGGACTGACTTGGCAACCTGGAACTGATTGGCATGTGTCATTGGTGCACCAGCCTGCTCCTCTGAGATTGAGGTGCATCAAGGCCCTCTCTGTTTCATCCCCATACAGAAATCCAGATATTTGGAGCACCTACTTTCCTGGATTAGTAGCCTGACCACTGTTCTGAGACATATTTTGTCATGCAGCGAGGCTGTCTTTGCTCCATGCCCAGGCAGATGTCCAACATTTGGAGCATGTGTTCACCTGATTCAGCAGCCTGAGCCACCTCCTCCTTTCTGTGCAGAGATCCTGGTACAGGGGGGACCCTCCCTGCTACATACCCAGGGATATCTCCCGGCATTCAGAGCACCTGCTGGCTTGGTCCAGTAGCCTGAGTTGCCCCACGTCTGCTTCACAGAGATTTTGGTGGAAGGGGCCCTCTCTGCTCCACTCCAAGGCAGATATTCAGGCATCTGGAATACCCATTCTCCTGTATAGAAACTTAGACTGCCCCTCATCCCCATACAGACAACTTGCAGCCAATGAAGTTTCCAAGCTCCATGCCTAGGCATACCTCTAGATGCCTGTTGGCAACCCAGTGTATTCTTTCTTGGCACTGGTGTTTGTGACTGCCATCAGGGAACCAGCAGGTGGACCTGCCAGATCCAGCTCCAACTGTTGTGACTCTTATTCTCCTGGGGCTGAGCAGGGAGTTCAGACCACTGTTCATTTAATGAATCAGCCCACTGCCTGAGCCAATAGAAAGGTTTTATCAGTAAACAAGGATCAAGTATATAACCAGCCACATCGGCCACAGACAGCACTTACCTTAAAGTGTCATATATGGGCTTGTAAGATAAACTGCACAGCCCAAAATAAAATCTGTCAAAAGAATTTCATAGGGTAATAGAAGCAAAGCCAAAAGACCCTACTCAGCATTGTCTACAGTCACACCCCCTAAGGAGGAGGAAAAGGAAAAGGGAAAGAAAATTAATAATAATAATAGGGGGAGGAAAAGGAAATTAATAATAATAATAATAACAACAACAACATTATAGGGAAATATAGGAAAAGTAAAAATGCTATCCACACAAAAATAATGGCAAAAATTAGAAGATAAAAATGATACAGTGGCAAGTTGGATAAAAAACCTGACTCATCTGTTTTTCTGCCTTTGAGAGACCTGCCTCACACATAGAAACACCCAAAGACTCAAAGTAAAGGGTTGAGTAAGAACTACTAGGCAAATGGAAAACAAAAAGACCAGGGTCACTATTCTCATATGAGATAAAACAGACTTTGAATTAACAATAGTAGAAAAGGACAAAAAAGAACATTATGTATAGATAAAGAATTCAATTCAACAAGAAGACTTAACTAACCTAAATATATAAACATCCAATATTGGAGAATCTGGTTTCATAAAACTACTTCTAGACCTACAAAAAGACAGCTAGATAATAATTGCAGGGGACTTCAACACCCACTGATAGCATCAGACAAATCATCAGGCAGAAAACTAACAAAAATTCTGGACTTAAACTTGGCATTTGACCAATTGGGCCTAACAAACATCTACAGAGTACTCCACCCATCAATCAAAAATATACATTCTTTTCATTTGCCTGTGGAATATACTCCAAAACTGACTGAATGCTTGGCTATAAAGCAAGTCTCAAGAAATGTTAAAACATTAAAATCATACAAACCATACTCTCAAACTACAGTGGAATAAAAATAGAATTCAATACCAAAGATATTTCTCAAGGACACAATTACATGCAAATGCAACAACTTGCTTTAAGACTTTGGGATAAACAAAATCAAGACTGAAATCAAAAAATTATGTGAAATAAATGTAAACAGAGACACAGCATACCAAAATTCCTTGGATGTAGCAAAAGCAGTGTTAAGAGGAAGATTTATAGCCCCAAATGCCTACCCCCAAAAGTTAGAAATATCTCAAATTAACAATCTGGCTGGGCATGGTGACTCATGCCTATAATTTCACCAATTTGGGAGGCCAAGGTGGGCAGATGGTTTGAGTTCAGGAGTCTGAGACCAGCCTGGGCAACATGGTGAAATCCTATCTCAACAAAAATTTAAAAAGTTAGCCAGGTGTGGTGGTGTGAACTTGGAGTCCCAGCTATTTGGGGATCTGAGGCAGGAGAATCATTTGCACTCATGAGGTTGAGGCTGAAATGAGCCACGATCATGCCACTGCACTCCTAGGAACACTTTTACACTGTTGGTGGGAGTGCAAATTAGTTCAACCATTGTGGAAGACAGTGTGGTGATTCCTCAAGGATCTAGAACTAGAAATACCATTTGACCCAACAATCCCATTACTGGGTATACACCCAAAGTATTATAAATCATTGTACTATAAAGGAACATGCACACATATGTTTATTGTGGCACTATTCACAATAGCAAAGACTTAGAACCAGCCCAAATGTCCATCGATGATAGACTTGGATTAAGAAAATGTGACACATATACACCATGGAATATTATGCAGCCATAAAAAAGGATGAGTTCATGTCCTTTGCAGGGACATGGATAAAGTTGGAAACCATCATGCTGGGTAAACTATCACAATGACAGAAAATCAAACACTGCATGTTCTCACTCATAGGTGGGAATTAAACAATGAGAACACTTAGACACAGGGTGGGAAACACTTGGACACTCATAGGAGGGAATTGGACAATGAGAACACTTGGACGCAGGGGTTGGGGGGCTGGGGGAGGAATAGCATTAGGAGAAATACCTAATGTAAATGAGAGTTAATGGGTGAAGCAAACCAACATGGCACGTGTATACCTATGTAACAAAAATGTGCGTTGTGCACATGTTCCACAGAACTTAAAGTATAATAATAATAATAATAATAATAAATTATTGTTAACTAGTTACCCTGTTGTGCAGAAAACTAACAAAATGTGTTTCTAGTGTGCTATTGAACCCTAGAAGTTATTCCTTCTACCTTACTGTGTGTTTGTACCCATGATACAAACCTCCATTAATCCCCACCACCCTTTCCAGCTTTTGATAACCACCATTCTACTCTCTGCATTCATGAGATCAACATTTTTGGCTCCCACATGTGAGTGAGAACATACAATATTTGCCTTTCTGTGCCTGGCTTATTTCATAATAATCTCCGTTGCTATCCATGTTGCTGCAAATGATAAGACTTCATTCTTTTTCATGGCAAAATAGTACTCTATCATGTAGACACAACACATTTTCTGTATCCACTCACCTGTTGACGGAGACAGGTTAATTCCATATCTTGGCTATTGTGAATAGTGTTGCAATAAACATGAGAGTAAAAGTATCCCTTTGATATACTGATTTCCTTTCCTTTGTGTGAATACTCAATAGTGAGAATGCCGAATCATATGGTAGTTCTATGATTGGTTTTTTGAGAAACCTCCATATGGTTTTCCATAATGGCTATACTAATTTACATTGCCACCAACGGTATCTATGTGTGTTCTGTTTTCTCCACATCCTCACCAGCATTTGTTATTTTTTAACTATTTGATAATAACTATTCTAACTAGAGTGAGCTGATATTGTGGTTTTTATTTGTGTTTCCCTGATGATTAGTGACATTGAGCATTTACTTATGCACCTGTTGGCCAATTTTAAGTCTTTTTGTGAGAACTATCTATTCAGATATTTTTTCCACTTTTTAATGGGGTTATTTGATTTTTTTTTTGCTTTTGAGTTCTTTGTGTATTCTAAATATTAGGCCCTATGAGATGTAAAACTTACAATTATTTTCTCCCATTTTACAGGTTGTCTTTTCACTCTGTTGATGGTTTCCTTTGGTGTGCAGAAGCTTTCTTAGTTTAACATAATCCTGTTTGTCTGTTTTTAGATTTGTGCCAGTGGTTTTGAGGTCTTACCAAAAAAAGACTTTGTCTATACCAGTGTCCTAAAGTGTTTTCTTTATGCTTTTTTTCTAGTAGTTTTATGGTTTCAGCTCACATGTTTAAATCTTTAATCCATTTTGATTTTATTTTTGTATATGGTGAGGAATTGGAGTCTAGTCTCATTCTTCTGCCTATGAACAATTTACTGAGAAGTTATAAAACATAGCCAAAAACATGTCTTTTACATGTAAACTAACCAGTCCAGAACCATACCTCCACCACCTGGCCAGTAAACCCCAAGAGGCAATAATCATCTGCCTTAATCATCCCAGGGCCAGGTGCCAAGCAACTAGGAAGCATGAAACGATTCCATATTTTGTAAAGTTATTCAGCCTTGCCAGTCCTACACTGTTCACCTTGCCCTGTCTTGCTTTTTCCATGGAAACCCCAATAAAGGTCATTGCTTAATACTTTCCCCTTATTCCTGTCTTCTGTCTCCCAGCCACACTTCTTTTTCCCATGTAGTCATGTGTGGTGATATGGTTTGGCTCTGTGTCCCCGCCCAAATCTCATGCTGAATTTCGGAGAGGGACCTGGTGGGAGGTGATTGGATCATAGGGGCAGATTTCCCCCTTGCTGTTCTCGTGATAGTGAGTGAATTATCATGAAATCTGGTTATTTAAAAGTGTGTAGCACTTCCCCACTTGCCCTCTTTCCTACTGGCCGTGTGAAGTAGTGCTTGCCCACCCTTCACCTCCTACCAAGACGGTAAGGTTTCTGAGGCCTCCCCAGCCATGCTTCCTGCACAGCCTGTGGAACTGTGAACCAATTAAACTTCTTCTCGTTATAAATTATCCGGTCTCAGGTAGTTCTTTATAGCAATGTGAGAAGGGACTAATACATGTGGTGTGCTGTTTCTCCTGTTTCTAGGACCTGTGAGTATAGTGACTTCCCTGAGCCTCTTCTCTGTCCCTTATTGTGGCCACTCCTGACTGACCACCTCAAAAAAGAATATAAAACATATAATCCAGGAATCTACTCCTAGGTGTATATTCAAGAGAAATGAAACCATACATCTATACTACAACTATTTACAGCAGCTTTATTCATAGTAGTAAATAAGTAGAAAGCACCCAAATGTTCACCAAACAATGAATAAATAAATAAAGTATATCTTTACAGTGAAATATGATTCATCAGTAAAAAGAAAATTAAGTACTAATATGCATTATGTCATGGATAAATCATGGAAACATTATGCTAAGTGAATAAATCCAGTCACAAAAGACAATATGTGGTACATTTTCATTCACGTGAAATGACCCAAGTAGGCCAGTCCATAAAGATAGAAAGCAGACTAGTGGTTTCCAGGGGCTAGTGGTGCTGGGAATAGGGAGTGACTACTAATATGTATGAGATTTCTTTTTTGAATGATAACGAAGTATTGTAAAATTAGATAGAGGTGATGATTGCACAACTCTGTGAATGTTATTAAAACCATGGAACTGTACAAATTAAAAGGGTTAATTTTATCATCTGTAAATTATATTTTAATAGCACTGTCGATAGAGAAATAAATATAAACTAACATTTATGAACTATGTAATGCTGAAACTGAACCTCTCTGAAATTTAGTTTTTTAGCTAGAAAGTAACAATATTAATGCCTTCTGTTAACTCAGAAATTTAAGTATCATGATAGTTAAAAACCTGTGCAAATATGCCTTGCAAACTGTGATACCTTCAAAAAAATTAAACTATCATTATTATTGGCCAACTTATCAAATAAATACTGTCATGTTCTCATTTGGTTTCTTAAACTCCTTCTGGGATGAGTTATATTCATGTATCATTTATTTATCTTAGAAAAATTTAAATATATTTCCTTTGGGTTTTTCATGACATTGAAAGTATAATAATATTTGAATCATGCTTTTTAAAGTTGATATCTTGATTAATGGATATTTCTTGAGATTCTGCTTTGGAGAATATGTAAGGACTGGACATCATGGGGGCTATAAAAAACACAAAATGTTGTTCTTTCCAAATGCAGATATAAAATTTTGAATGTATACATATATCTCTGTGTGTGTGTGTGTGTGTGTGTGTGTGTGTAAATACATGCTTTACATGTAGGCACACATACATAGTAGAACAAAATAACTGCCATTCTATTTAAAAAGTTTATTGTATATTTGGTCTATCTATGTGCAAGTTCTAAAAAATATTTAAGAAGTCTTTTAGGAAAAATGTAAAAAAGACACTTTATGATTGATTAAAATTCCTATTTTTCTATCCATTTGACTGGTAAAACAGGGAAAAGTTCAACAACACTAAATATCAATAATGATATAGAGTACTGAGGAATCATAAACTCTATTGGTGACCATATCACTTTGCACTATAAAAATATAGTTTAAAACTACATTTAAACTATATTTTATCCAAATAATATATATATAATTCACTTCCTTAAAGTCGTGTTAATAAAGAGGTTTTGAAAGACAGAGTTTTGATTTTTGTTTTGTCTAATTGCTAAGAATCTCTTATGTGAGGTTACTTTGAAATAATACAATCCTTAATCTCATTTGCTTCTCCCACCTTTTTCATAAATATACCTATTATATACAACTCTACTTGTCCTCTACCATGTCTGCATAGATGTGACATTCCTTAATCTCTTTGTCCCACAATGAATTTGTAGATTAAAGAAGTAAATGGAAAGCAGTTTACAGATTATTCTAGTGTGATTGTATGCACACCCTTGTACACTCTATGAAAGCAGAAGAATGCATTTTTAAGCCTTCTTTAGCTACCTGTCAAACTTAATTTGTGTCAATTATATTGCTGTTGATAGGCACTCTCAAGGTGGAGAATCATACAGCACATTTTAGTTTGTCAAGACTCATTTTTCTTCAAGGAAAAGTATTTTCTATCTAATTTTTTGTGAACACTGAAAGTTGTCATACCTTGATCCATAATACCACATGAATACAAATTCATCTTTGTAATACATAATTACTCCCCAGACCTTGACTTTGCAGACTCTTTTTGTCCTGAGGATATAATGCTCAAAAGTTTTTTTTTGTTTTTTTTTCTCAGCATAACACCATTAACTCTGAGAACAAGCAGTATTTCTGAGGATGAGATATTACCCTCTGTGAAGAACATTTGATAAGAATTCCTCACACTTGAGATTGAAAAAAGAAAAAAGAATAAAACATTATTTTTGGTCTGAAGTATCACCCATTCACAACATGTCAAAAGAGACCACTGCTGGCTGCATTAGTCAATTTTTTGGAGCCATCTGCCCACACCGTGGGAGATAGTACAGCCAGAATGAGCACTGCAGGTACCTGAGAAAATGCCAGAAGTAGTCTTGGTCAAGATAATTCATTGGCTGGTAGAAAGAGGATTTCCTGGCTTATAGGACATAGATATTGAAAACTGAGAAAAGTTGCCCTTTAAAAAAGTGTCGTGTTGCCCTGAGTTCTTGTAAATGTCTTTTGGCCCATAAGATTTAGATCTCTCTGTCTCTTCAAAGTGTCAATTATATTATTTTTGGGTGAAATTCTATCTGACTGAAAGAACTAAGTATTCTGCTGCAAATGAACACCCTATGTATCTCTGACTAAACTGACTACCTAATAAGAGCAAAGCAAATGGGGAGGAAAAGCATATTTTATCTCTTTTAGGCTTGTTGCCTGATTTTACTAAGTGCAATATGTTTCCTATTAGTCTTTCAATATATGTATTTATTTTTAGAACTGCTTGTAGATACATCCATGTCCCCTAATTCAAAACAGTATTAGCAGGAAATTATCTGTATATTGGTTATCTTGACTAATAGTCTTATTTTAGCCTTCGATTTTTAGTTCTACAACGTTTCTAAACAGACCTATATGTTAATATGTTTAAACAGTTTTTTTCCACAGTTAATTATTTCAGATTCTTTAATAGCTTAAAAGGGTATTTTAATTTTACAAATTTACATTAGTTCAACAAGTAGTAAATATCATGCCAATCTGAGCTCTATTTATTATTATCTTGAAATTATAGAAGTGGCTAGGAAATCTCTGAGTTTAGTTGAAATATAGAACATCATATGGTATTGAATATACATTTGCTAATTTATCTACTTCTTTTCTTACACTTTTAGGAGTTTTTTGGTTTGTTTTTCTTGGTGCTTACTATGTCTCTGTAGTGCTTTGGGAGGTAAAAGGAATTCATGTATAAAATATAGAAGCTATTCTCTAGATCTTACTGCATACTAAAGTTAAGTAGTCTGGAATAATACACTGAAAAAATTAAAGAACTTTGTAAGAAATAAATATTTGTATATTTAATATTCTATATTTATGTTATGAGATATAATTTCTTGTCTTTTTTTTTTTTTCTTTCCTTCAAGATGGCGTCTTGCACTATTGCCCAGGCTGGAGTGCAATGGCACAGCCTCGATTCACTGCAACCTCTTCCTCCTGGGTTCAAGCAATTCTCCTGCCTCAGCCTCCCAAGTAACCTGGGATTACAGGCGCCCGCCACCATGCCCAGCTAATTTTTTGTATTTTTAGAAGAGACAAGGTTTCACTATGTTGTGCAGGCTGGTCTCAAACCCCTGAATTCGTGATCTGCCCGCCTTGGCCTCCCAAAGCGCTGGAATTACAGGTGTGAGTCACCATGCCCAGCCCATGAGACATAATTTCTATAAAAGAAGAGAAAATCATTCTTAACTAAAAGATCTGGGATTCTTTTCTTGATTAATGAACAATTGCTTTGAACCTTTATTCCAATAAAATAATATACATTTAATGTTAAATGACTTGCTACAGTTTTTATGATAAGTTACTCAAGATGCTTGATATTAGTTAAATATTTATATAAATCAGTGGATATTTGGGTTTTTTGCAAGTACTCATATATCAAAATTTAATGTACACATACATATTATATACTCTCTATTATACATTATATAATATAGTGTATATATATATGTGTGTGTGTATGCAGCTACTATTTAGAGCCATCATTTATAAAGAATGCTGATTATCATAGATGATAATTGTTGGCTAAAAAAAGATAAGTCATTTAAAGAGGATATCTCAATGTGCTTCACTACTGAAAATATTTCGATACATCTTAAACAAAAACTAAACAAAGCTTAAATGATCTATTTAATTGTATCAGACTGATCTATTTCAGAAAACATTGCTCCATTTCCATTGTTGGAAATCGCTTTTTACTCCTAAACTCACAGCAGTTAAGGAAAATTCTGTGACCTTTCTCACACAATTGCTATAATTAATAAAACTGACAATTATTGGTTCCAAGAAATGAATATCATTTCCTTATAAATGTCTTACCAAGGTCCTGGCAGAAGGCATGGCACTCTAATTTGTATAATGAGAAAGTAGTACCTACAAATGGGGAGACAATTCTTTTTTATGAAATTTATATGAAAAATACTTTCTGTTAAAGAAATAGTAGAAGTAATAGTTGATCTTAGTAACTTTACCCCAAACCTCAGAATGTAATCTTATTTGGAAATAGGATCTTTGCAAATGTAGTTAAGGTAGGGATCAGGATGAAATCATGCTGAATTAGGGTGGATCATAAATACAATGTAAGTGTTCTTTTAACAGAAAAATAAAACTGAGACACGCACAAAAAAGGCAATGTGAAGATGGAGGCAGAGATTAAAGTGATGCCGCAGTAAAACAAGAGATGCCGAAGATTGGTGGGGAGGGACAACCGGAAGACAGAAAGGGGCAAGGAACTATTTCAAGAAAGATTCTTCTCTAGACCTTTTGAGAGCGCATGGTCCTGACAATCCATTTGTTTCAGACTTCTAGCCTCCAGAAGTGCAAGAGAATAAATCAGTAAAATATGTGTTGTTTTAAGTCACCAAGTTTGTGGTCATTTTTATGACATCCCTAGGAAACAAATGCAGTGATGTAGCACAATTTGAGCCATATTTTGCCTCAAATAGGTTTTGACATCCTGGTTTCTGACTCTTAATCATACTTCATGGATGAACTACGCAGTTCCACCCACACCTCCACTTGTGTACCTAGTCCTAATGTGCATCAGTCTCCATAGGAATGTGGTTCTAGTTCTTCTTGCTCGTATTGAGTTTTCCTATCTACTGGATCAATTATCTTAACTTTAATATATCCTGGGAAGAAAGAGAAAGTCCTAATCCCACCCCTTGACTCCATATTGCCCTCCAACTAACTTTTCTTCTCTCTCCTCTTTTACACGAAACTTTTCTGTATCCACAGTCTGCAATTAGCTTTGTCTCATTCTCTCTTGAACCACTCCAGACAAGTATTGTTCCCATTATTCCGCAAAAAGTTTTTGTCACGATAACTACCACATTGTCAAATTCACCGGTAAATTTTTTATCTTTTGTCTTCTCCACACCATTTGTTACATTTTAAATGCCATTTGAAATACATTCTTTACTTTTTTAATAGGTATCATGTCTCCACTTCCCTTTCATTTTAGTATCTTCTTCTGATTTGTCCTGAGCACTCTTTCCCGGACCTCTAAATGGTACAGTGCTCAAGCCTCAGTCCTCACATCTCTTTTTTTCATTGCCTATCCTCTTTTTCATGGCAATTTTACTCAGCCTCAAGGCTTTAAATCCCCCCATATGCTGATTTCTCTAGAATTTAAATATCAAGCTTAAACTAGAACTGACTATAAATAATTAACAAAATAAGAAGCCAGGCAGTGGCTCACGTCTGTAATCCCAGCACTTGGGGAGGCCGAGGTGTGTGGATTACTTGAGGTCAGGAATTTGAGACCAGCCTGGCCAACATGGTGAAACCTCATCTCTACTTAAAAATATAAAAATTAGCTGGGCGTGGTGGTGTACACCTGTAATCCCAGCTACTCAGGAGGCTGAGACAGGAGAATAACTTGAACCTGGGAGGTGGAGATTGCAGTGAGCTGGGATCATGCCACTGCACTCCATCCTTAGGGACAGAGCAAGACTCTGTCTCAAAAAAAAAAAAAAAAAGTGTGTAACGGGTTTTTGGGGTATAACATTTAAAAGCTTAGAATTATACTGAGACTAAAAATCGGGTTTCTAACTAATAAGATACATAAACAGAAGCCTGGACGTAAGTTTTTAAATTCCTTTCCTTATTCATGAGGTTTGGTATTAAGAAAAGAAATTGAAGATAGTTCTGGGATTCCACAAGTATTACAGAATTTGCTTAACTGAGGCAGAGACGGCTGGATTTATTTCTTTCTACTTTACTATTGAAGAAACTTTAATGTTCTTCAATGTTCTAATGCAAACTATTATACAAACACATTTCCCAATCTTCTGAAAAGGCATATAACTAAGACGGCCAATCACATTCAGCAAAACTGTTTTCTGTAAAGTAAATAATAAATGCTTCCTCCCTTCTTCCTCATTTTAGCTGCCTTGAACATGAATACAATGCCTCAAGCATCAGAAGCTATATCTTAGCCCAGGAGGTGTCGTTGAGGATGGAGTTCACCATGACTCACCAAAAAGAGAGAAATGAATTGTGTCTCTGGTGACCTGGATCCAAAATACCAGCTTTGAAATACTTTCCTGCCTGGTATGTTCATGTTCCTGTCTTTAAGCTTCCATTATTTTAACCAAACCTAATCCTAACTGGTACTTTTCTTTGTATCTGAAAGGAAAAGTGCATCAGGTAATATAACATAAAAATTGAATTCGGCTAAATAAAAGATTTGAGGCATTAGAAGTAGCGATGACTGATTTTGTAGGCTGAGAAACTTTACTAATCTGCAATATGTTTTACAGATTACTACACTTTAGAAGTCTTTCTTCATATTTATCAGTAAGAGTGATAATTGAGGCCAGGCACGGTAGCTCACGCTTGCAACCTCAGCACTTTGGGACTTTGGGAGGCCGAGGCAGGCGGATCACCTGAGGTCAGAAGTTCGAGACCAGCCTGGGCAAAATGGCGAAACCCCGTCTCTACTAAAAATACAAAACTTAGCTGGGCATGGTGGCAGGTGCCTGTAATCCCAACTACTCGGGAGACTGAGGCAGAAAAATCATTGCTTGAACCCGGGAGGCGGAGGTTGCAGTGAGTCAAGGTCTCATCATTGCACTCCATCCTGAGTGAAAAGAGTGAAACTCTGTCTCAAAAAAAAAATTGAATAAATTATAAAAATTTGATCTATATTTGCAGTTCTTTGTTAGTAAAGACCTGAGACAGATAGATCAGATTAAAGCCAGAAAATTTTAAAACAGAGGTGGATAAGTTAAGAGACCTCTACTCATTGAATAAAAACTTAGTCAACTGAATATTTTGTAATGTGGAATTCTGAAGGCGTCATCTCTTTCTTCTTTAAGTTAAAGGTTTTATAACGGGTGGAGGTAAAATTACAGACTTAGGTGAAATGCGTGACAATCGTAAAATACTCATAAGCCCTTTTGTCAGAGGTGTTCGAACCAGAGAGACTACGTTTTGAGTAAGGGCTAGGAAAATGAGCCTGGAACTTACTAGGCTGTATTTTCAGAAAGTTAGGCATTCCTAGCCTCTAGATGTTTATGATTAAGGGAACAAATTAAAAATGTTTACTACAGAGACCCAGACTTGGGAGCGTCCTGATATCCCGATACTTGGAGAACGATGGCATTCCTAATTTGGCTTTAAGGATAATAATATCTATTCTTGCAAAATATAGTCATTAAGAAAATTAATTTTTTATCACCAACACTTGTAGCCGAGCACATCTCCCCAAGATCTTTTTTTTTTTATCCTATATATGTACAAGTATTGTACCTAGGGTGTACAAGTATCTCCTCTTATCTTCGGGAACTTCCTACTCTGTATATGGAGAAGCTGTGCTTTCATCACTTTACTTTCTTAATAAACTTGCTTTTACTTTGCACTCAGACTTACCCTGAATTATTTCTTGTGCAAGAACCAAGAACCCTCTTTTGAGGTCTGGATTGGAACCCCTGTCCTGTGACACTTTGAGAAGGAAAGTAGATATGTTACCTCTTCATTCAAATCTATTATTTTAAATGGTTTTAAGATAGCTACAGTTAATTTCAGGGGTAGATCGATAAGCAAAATATACAGACAAGTAATAAAAAGTGGTAATGTGGCCAACCGCAGTGGCTCACGCCTGCAATCCCAGCACTTTGGGAGACCGAGGCAGGCAGATCAAGAGGTCAGGAGATCGAGACCATCCTGGCTAACACGGTGAAAACCCGTCTCTACTAAAAATACAAAAAAATTATCCGGGCGAGGTGGCAGGTGCCTGTAGTCCCAGCTACTCAGAAGACTGAGGCAGGAGAATGGCGTGAACCTGGAGGCAGAGCTTGCAGTGAGCTGAGATCGCGCCACTGCAATCCAGCCTGGGCAACAGAGCGAGACTCCGTCTCAACAACAACAACAAAAAAGTCGGTGGGACTATAGACAAAATATGTTTTATACTTTTTCACAATCAGGTCTTTTGAAGAAAATTTTGCTGAAACTTGAGACCTAGATTCTCTGGATGTTAATTTCTGACAGATAAGATAATGAGAACTTCAGAGAGATTCACTTCTTGGGAAGAATATTTCAAGAGTGGATAAAACTTGAGATCATGAGACACTAGAGTTATAAAGCTGGAGACGCTGGTCTTATATTTCCTCAGGAGAGAATTATTTACATATCAACAGATTAAAGTAACAACTCAAGATCCTTCCCATAGTGTTTCCAATGAGACTCAGGGAGTGAGGACAACTGATTTTTTCTCCTGTATAGACCTGTACATGGAGTGTGACAGCTGTCTTTTATTGCCTCATTGTGTAAGAATTGAGTTACTTGGAAACAACACAGTTATCATTTGTAGTAAGTAAGTAATATTAATTTTCTCTGATCCAGAAACCTTATGTGTACATTCAGGATGATATCAATGCATTAAGATATTAAAAACTAAAAAACCAATATCTTACAAAAGGGTTAACTGTTAAATATATTCATGGAACTTATGAAAAACAGACAAGAAACCTTTTGTATTGTTGATGGAATTATAATGCCAAATGAATGCTAACTTGGCATAAAACAGAGCAAGACTGTTAAATGTTTAAAAAAAACATCAGAGCTCCCTCACTCCAATTAATAGGAAATTTGCTGCTAAAACTTTGACATGCCCAAGTAGTATGTGCTCTCCAATGCCCATCTCAAATATGGGCACAGAGGATAGAAGACAAGCAAGTCCTTCCCAGTGATTGGAAGACGCTGTGAAATGGGCCAAAAATTATGTTATTTCTCCTTTTAGTTCATCGAATCTTTACGACTCCAATCCACAAACTGAATTTGTAGGAACTTATGAACTTTCAATTTTCTGTTTCCACATGGGTGTTTTTACTGTGGTTATTCTTTTTGTTCTCCTCTATTGCATGTGGTGAAGGTTGATTAGTATTTAGTTTATAGATTGCTGTATCACAAATAGCTGCACAAAGACCTAGTGTATAGATCCTTACTCCATTCAGAGATTCAAGAATTTGTACTAGATGCAATAATTGTTTAATTTTTTTCTTTCAGTGAATAGAATCATTTGTTATTATATAAATCAGTGCACACTTATGAGCAGGTATGCAGCCAGAATAGTAAATTATGGACATATTGTTAATTATTAGTTTCCGTATATGTTATTGTTTCCTCTTTATTGAAAGAAAACTGATTGTGTTTGGACCAGAGCAAAGCATTATGTTTTCCAGCCTTCTTTAAAGATAAGGCTATGTATAAAATAAAGTATATCTGTGTAATTAAATGCTAATCAATAAGATATCAACAGCATTGTTTTGTAGAGTTCTGTGAAGACTAATAGAAAGGAGTAAGCCTTTCTTTCTCCCTTCCTCATACATGAGATAAAGAAATGATACTGAGGGTGAAGATATTGTAGAAGATAAAGATCAAGGGCTTGAAAATATATTTTAATACCTTTCGTTAGTTCAAACTAGCTAGAATGTTTGGAGAAACAGTGTAAGATTGATAAATAAGCGGCCAGAGGCAAGATCATACTAAAACTCTCTCTATATATAGGTATATATATATGTGTGTGTGTGTGTGTGTGTATTATAGGCCTAAATTAAGAAAACACCAACTTAAAAATATATAGTAGAAAAAAGAACATGAATCGAATTCTATTTTTAAAAGATCAGTCCAGTCCAGTGATAATATAAATGTCAGCATTGAGATCCTTGATAGGTTATGTGAAAACAAATAGAAATGATTTGAAGAAGAAATGGGGACTTAAAATCAGGGAGAATAGTTAAGGCAGAAAGTAATGAGCCCATAGGGTAAGACAATGCAAAAAAAAAAAAAAAAGGTTTGAATTCATGAGATATTTTAAAGAGAAAATGAGAAAATCAACAAAATCTGTTGACAAATGTGATGTTCTGGTTGAAGGATTTGAGAAAATAAAGAGTAATACTCATGTTTGTAACTTGCATTTTTCTTCAATGAAAAGAATCAATGAGGATGATGAAATTTAGAGAGAAATACTATGTTTGATTTTGCGTTCATGTTAGAGTTTTGTCTGGACAAAAACCCAAATTGTTTTTCCTCTGTTCTCACACCAGCAACACAACAATAAAAATCAACACAGAACACTTCAGTAATGAAATGTGGAGGAGTGGGTTTCTCTCCATGAAGCAAGCAATCTATTCTGCAAGAGACACCAACTGAGTGTCCCCCAATTCAATTCCAACACTGTATACCCAGAGGTAGCATCAAATCTCACAGGTTGAGGGCTCAGTCCTCAAAACTGCCCTCCCTTTAGACACCAGTCATGAGTCCAGGACTTCAGAACTTCTAACCAATTGGTTTCAAATTGAGATTCCCACCCACTACCTCCTCTTTGGGTTCAATTAATTCTCTGCAGTAGCTCACAGAACTCCAGAAAATAGTTACTTACTTTTACTAGTTTATTATATAAGATATAGCAAAGACACAGATGAAGAGGTGTATGGGGAAAAGTAGGGATGAAGGTGTGTGGACCTTCCATGTCCTCCCTGGGTACAGCACCTTTCAGGAAACTCTATGTGTTCACCTATCCAAAAGCTGTCCAAACCCTGTCCTCTTGGGTTTTTGTGGAGGCTTCATCAGTAGACATGATTGATTAAGTCATCAGCCATTGGTAATCAATTTGACCATCAGCTTGCCTCCCATTCCTGGAGCTGGGGGTGTGGCCTAACATTCCAACCCTGCAATCTTGCCTTTGTCTACAGGATAACCCATCCTGAAGCTCTTGGTCAACATTAGCATACAAAAAGACAGCACTTATATATTCCAAGGATTTTAAGACTTGTATGCCAAGAAGTGTTGATGAAAACCAAATATATATTTCACAGTATCTCAAATACAGACATTATGTTATTGTATAATCCTGGTGCTACAATTCAAAATCATGATGTTGATGAAACCATAGGAGTGTAAGTTCAGTCAAGAGAAGGGACAAGAGAGAGAGAAACCCAAGTTCAGGCAAGCCTTTATTAACCTGCTAGCTGCTCCATTACAGACGGAGGAGGCAGCCCTTACCTTACAACATGAGGGGTTTTTATGGGGGAGAGAGACCCTGGGGTCATTTTTGATTAACTTTGCCATATATCACTTTGTGACCTTTATGGTAGCAGTTAGATGAAGGAACTTACAGGAGGGTGTAGGTAAAGTTTGTTTATGCTTCCCACGACTTTCCCCTGTGTGGTCCAGATGGTTTGTAACTGGGGTTTGTTTATTGCAGCAAGGCCTGATAGGTAAAGTTTGCTGGCTTCACTGTGGTGCCTGGATAAGGGCTTAGACATTTTTAAAGTTTTGGGGGAAGGGTGAGCAGCACAGAGAGGTTTCGGGGGACTGCTGTCAGTACCAATAAGCTTTTGGGGGCAGTTTGTCCCTAACATTCCAACCTTTTAATAGGCAATAGAAGGGAATCGCCATCGTCTGGTTGTTGTCTGGCTGCTTCCTGCTGGGAAGGGGTGACAGTTGTAGGGGAAGGCTGTACGGTAGGGACTGCTGCTCTTGGAGCTGTTTGTATTCCTGGAGCAGCATCATATCTTGTATTGTCCCGTGGGTAAATGTTCTGATACAGTCCTGTAAAACCTGGGTGAGAAGGCAAGGGAGACAAGGTCCGAGTGCTAGAAAAAAAGGAATGGTTATGGTGTTATGCCCAGACCATTTATTCCCCAGAGAAGACCACCAGAGTCCGGAGTCAAAGCCAAACGGCAAGGATCTTTATTACAGGTTCGAACCTGGAACTCTCATGCTGGTCGTGCAACGAGCGGAAGAGCTCCCCAACTGGGCTAAGGACAGCGTTATATAGTCAGGGGTAAACAGGTACAGAGTCATAGGGGATTTTGTACAAATCAGACGTATGACTGGCTGACATTTGAACAAGGCAACTTGGCTGATTATGATTGGTTCCCGCCATTTCTGATATTTCAGTTACTCTTTTGAAACACTGATGACGTTTATCAGGGGCTTGCAGGGCAGGGCTCGTTTACCCGGCCTGTTCATCTGGTCTGTTCTGGTTCCTGGTTTCCTGGAATTGTTTGTCTGAGCTAGTCCTGGGGGCTGTTTTTCAACCTTGCCCTATTTAACCTTGTTGCTAGGTTTAGCAACGGGGAGGGTACACACTTTACAAAAGGCTTTGATGTGAAATATTCTTGTGATATGCCCTTTCATTGGCCGGGCCTAGGAGAGGCATTAGCCATGGAAACCAGGTACTAACGGACCTGGCCATCAGGACACGTCTTCCTTAATTTTTGTGCCTGGCCCTTTAGTCTTTCACAACATCTTGTACTAAACCAGATTGATTAAGATAAAACCAACAGTGTTCATGTACAAAAAAGCAGAGTCCTCCTTTTTCGGCTGTGAGTAAGTCTAGGCCTCTACAGTTTTGAAGAACTACTGCTGCTAAAGAATTTATTTGTGATTGGAGAGCTGTAATGGATTGGACTGAGGAAAATCAGGATTCAGGTGCCTGTGCAGCTAGAGGGGATGCAAATATAGGTTGAGGTACTGCATAGGAAAAGTATGCCTTGACTTGGTAGATAGAACTGGTTGTAAAGGCTTCATTATTGAAGTCAGCAAGACCAAGAACCCACTGGAAGGAACCAATTCCTGACACAGTACTATTTTGTTATTTTCATGCATCTATACTTTTAGGGTACTGGCTAGGGCTGCTGTTGTAAGTGGTTGTAAAGGGGTGTTTGGTTTAGGCTGGGAGGCTTTGAGGTTCTTTTTTTCCCAGTGTAAGAGGAAGTGTTTTGTATCCACTAAGATCTATGTGGGAGTGCTGTTGAATGTTGGGATAAGAAGACAGTTGTAGGTGGTGGGAGCAGGGATGGTGTATGGAGACGGAAGCCAAGGGAAGAGGGATAAACAGGGAAAGTGTCTGCTGTTGCAGTGCAGTGAATATTTACTAAGGAGGTGGGAGGTATCAAGGGCCGCGGGGGCGGCTAGAGAAGCCAAGTCTGTTTTTATTGTTGGCGGGTTTGAGAGTAGTATGTTTGGTGGAAGGTTTGAGTTGTAGCATATAGTTGCACAGTTTGGGATTTAAGTGTCTGAGGGGAGTGCCAGAGGGTAGATGTCATGGACGCACAGTGGAGCTGGATAGGATAAGGTTATGTGGGTTGTTATGACTCCTGATGTGGGTTTATCACGGCTGCGGTAGGAGAATAGGTTGCCTAAGTAGGGAGGTAAGGTTGTAACAGCTGGCCCGAACTCGATGTCTAGCCGGGGAAGGGAGATTTCTGTTAATGGCTGTACGTCGAGTTTGAGGGAGCTATTAATGAGGATTTCAGGATGGTAGTTTACTTGGGTGGAAGTCCAGTTATAGGCTGAGGTAGGGATTGTATGGTATATTGCGGAGAGGAGGGATACGCAGAGCTAGCAGTCTTTTGCACGGGAGGAATTGGAGTTTTTTTAGTAAGGAATGTGTGAGATTGAGTGTTTTGTATAGTTGTTCAGGGGTTGTAGGTATTGGTTCGGCTGAAAGAAGGCTTGGGGTATTGACTATGAGGTTGGTTAGGAAGGCAGAGAGTGAGCAGAAAAGTAAATAATTTGGTTTTACTATAGTGAAGCCATACAGAGAGCCTTGGAAGAAACGGTCAGTTATCCACCTGAAAACGTCTTCTAGGATATTGTTCCATGGGCGGAACCAGGAAATATCTTGTGTGAGGGTGTGAAGGAAGAGAGTGAAGTGGCAGGATAGACTAAAGCAGGGCATCCAGGAGGGCTGTGGGAACATTTGTTAGTGATTGTGATTTCTGCTACAAGGATAACGATTAGGCATAAGGCTAAAGTGAGGGAGACTTTTTGTCTGATATTCTAATTGGAAGGAGTTACATTGTATAATTTCACTGTAAACAATAGAGTAAGTAGTATAATAGACGGGGAATGGAGGGCTCCTTGAGGGGAGGTAACAGAGCATATATGACAGTTTGAAGTTACGTTTTTTAGTGAGGTGAATAGGTGAGGGAAGAAGAAATATGGGCGGCGGAGGAGACACAGGCGTTGTGCATCACTATGGAAGGATTGGTGGACAGATGTTAGGATTTTGTTGGTTTGGCCCTGGGGTAGGACTAGCTTCTGGTCCTTAACTATCTATTCCCCCTGGAGGAAGGCTCCTTGTAGTAATAAAGCCTTTTCAGTGGGGTAGTATTGACGTTGGATTGCAGGGGTAATGAGGAGGAGAGAGGCAGGATGGGAATAAAGAGAGGCTTCTTTTGCTGCCTCATCGACCTTTTGGTTCCCTCTTGAGATTTTCTCTCTTCCTATTTGATGTCCCCGACAGTGTATAACTCCCGCTTCAGTTGGGAGGTGTGCAGCCTGAAGGAGCTGGTAAATAAGGGGACAGTTAGTGATGGGGGTCCCTTTGGCAGTAAGAAATCCCCTCTCAAGTCAGATGGCAGCACGGGAATGAAGAATGTGATACGCATATTTGGAGTCTGTGTAAATGTTAACTTGTTTGCCTTTGGAAAGGGTTAGGGTTCTGGTAAGAACTATGATTTCTGACTTTTGAGAGGAGGCTCCCAGAGGTAGGGGCTTAGCTTTAATTACTCGGTCAAGGGAAAGTACTACATACCCAGCAATTCTGAGGGAGCCAGTGGGCCCAGAAGAGGAGCCATCTATAAATAACTGGTCATTGGGGTTGGTGAGAGGCTTGGAGGAAATATTTGGAAAGTGTGGCTGCAGGTGATCTAGGATGTCAGTGCAAGAATGAGTAGGAGGGGAAGAAGATACAGGGAGTAAAGATGCTGGGTTGAGGGAAGCGCCTTTAGAAAGACTGAATTTGGGATTTCCGATAAAGAGAGCATGCGGTAATTGAATTCGGGGAGGAGAAAGGGAGCCTAATGCTCAGGAGGAAAGGAGGTCCTGTATATTATAAGGACCGTAAATGGTGGTATTTTGGCTGAATGTTAATTTTCTGCATTTTTAGAGTTAATGTGGCCACTGCTGCTAGTGCTTAGAGGTTGGCCATCATCTTGTAATGCCTAAGATTCTTGCCTAGCCACACCAAAGAATTGGTGTGGCAGCTGACCATGGTGAGTGATAGAGACACAGACCGAGAGAGAGAAAAAACTGTAGGCTTTATTGAGCAGGGTGAAAGTACAAAGCTTCCACAGCATGGAAGGGGTCCCGAATGGGTAGCTACTGTTGGTTTTGGGTGATTGCCTTGTAAACTCTTTAAGGCGGGCAATACGTGAGGCATGAGGTGGGAAACTTGTTACAGGAGTGAGAAACAAAAGCAGTAAAATATTTTGTGACATGTCTTAGATTTTGAGGAAAACTGGAATTGCAATTTAGGTTTTATCTACTTTATCACTTTGCAGTGGCATTGCAAAGGAGACAGGATCGTACAGGACTTTACAAAGTATGTTACAAAGAATTGGAATTGGGAGTATAGATAAGGTCTGCTGGTGACAGAAAAACGGGAAGCTAACATTTCTTTTACTTTTATTTTGGGGGAGGGGTAACAGAGAGAGGGAGAGAGGGAGAGAAGGACATAGAGTAACTTACAGTGAAATTTTGGCTGTTTATAGCTTTCTTGGGGAAGAAAACACATGCACAAATCCTGGTGTTATGAATAGTTTAAGCATATATCTTCAATATTATTCATCCAGGACGGCTGTAAGTCCTGATGCAGGAAATGAGTGAGTTTCACAGCTTTCTGAGCCCCTACTTGACCCAGGAAGCCCAGCTGGCACCTCCTCTCACTCTATGTTGTTTAATTGTTTGGAAGGTAGGCTACAGGGAGTGAAGGAAGGAGGATTTCCTTTCTGTTGTCCTAGGACACCGAGGGCTATTCCTTGGCTTTTGGCAGTATAGATAGTGAAAGGTTGGGACGTACCAGGTAAGGACAGAGCTGGTGCAGTGACAAGAGCAGTTTAGAGTTTGTGAAAGCTGGGGGTATGTTATGTGAGGGATTTAGGGATTCATTGAGAGGGCCTTTGGCCACTTCATAGAGGGGGCAAGCTAGGAGGGCAAAGTTGGGAATCCATATTTTAAAAAAGCCTGTTATCCCTAGGAAGGAAAGGATTTTGCTCTGGGAGGAGGGCAGGGGTAGATTATCTATTAATGCTGCTAGGGCTGGGGTCATAGCTTGGGCCCCAGGGGAAAGTTGAATTTCTAAGTAGGTCACCATGGAGGTGGAGAGTAGTGTGGAGTTTTGAAAGGATGTCTCTGCCAAGGAGCAGAGTTGGACGTGAGGGCAGGATTAAGGAAGAGTGAGTGAAGGAAACGGTGTGCAGGGAGCAGAAGAGTGGAGAGGTGGCTCGGGGTTTGGAGACTTGTCCATTAATTCCTACAGCAGAGACCTGGGAGGACTCGGTGGGTCTTGAAAAATTAGGTAAAGCAGAGTAGTTTGTCCCAGTATTAATTAAAAAAAAAAAAAACATATTGGCCTACCTACCACCATCATTGTTATCCTTGACTCGGATGAAGCAATGGTAATTGCTGGGGCATCTGTTCCAGGGCACTAACAGTCTTCAGCACCAAAGCTGATGAGATCCACGTAGGAGGTTTTGGCTAGCTCAGGAAGGGATGGAGGTGGTCCTTGCGGTGGCACTCACAGTCTGACTTTCATTGGGGTCCTCTGCAGAGGGAGCACAGCCTGGTGGGTTTACCTGAGTTAGGGCATTGTCTGGACTACTGGCCTTCACTCCCGCACTTGAAACAAGCACCAGGTGGAGGTGGATTGCTAGGACGTTTCCACATGGAGCTGCAGCCCCGTGGGCCTGCAGGGCCTCTGATGGCGGAGGCAAGCATTTGAAACTTTGCCTGTTTTTGTCTATTTTCTTCATCACAATTGTTAAAGACTTTGAAGGCTAAATTAAGAGGGTTGCCTTGTGGGGTTTGAAGGCCATCGCCAAGCTTCTGAAGCTTGCACTGAATATCGGGGGTCTTGGTTGGGGACTGCCTCTGCACCAGTAGGCTGGGCAGGAGTCTGGTGATGAACCGTATCAGCATGTGCCTGAGCTAGGGTCCAGGTATGGGCTCGGTCTTCTGGGGTGAGGGTGGAAGAGAGGATAACATAGAGGTCATGCCAGGTTAGTTCATAAGACTGGGTGAGATATTTAATTTTTTTTGTATAAGTGTTGGGATTGGAGGAGAAGGACCTGAAATGTTTCTTAATCTGGGAGAGATCAGAGAGGGAAAAGGGGACATGGACATGGATGATTTCTCCTTTTTCTCCTGGAACTTGTCTGGAATAGAGGAGTAACCCCTGAGTCAGGCGTCCGTATTTTATGTTAAACAATGCATAAAAGAAGAAAAATGAAACACTGCTGTAACCACCTTTGCAAAATTATAACAAAAAGAGAAAGCTGACACAGTTGATCTCATCTTGCTTCTGACCTTCAAGGTATTCTTGGTCATTTCTGGGCATAGATCAAGCTAACTTTAGGAGAAAATTAGTTTATAGTTTAACTTTGAAGGAAGGATAATGATAATCCCTCCTTAAAACTACTCTCTCCTTGTTCAGGGAATAAAACTACCATTGTAAAACTAATGAAAAGCCATGAGAATAGGATTGTGGGAAGGACCTGAGTTCTGAAAAAATGTAGGCATAGCTTGTATATTCCCTTACTGCTCGGCCATGTACCAGAGGTCACAATATTTGTGTCTGCCCCAACTACTCCTATAGATAATATCACTATTGTATTAGTTTGGTGCAAAAGTGATTCAGTTTTGCTTTCAATAGCAAAAATTGCAATCACTTTTGCACCAATCTAATAGAACCTAGCATTGGTTTTTTTATTGGTATGTTTTTCAGATTGACCTCACCTTAACTCATGAATCACGACTGAGTTGGTTCTTTGGCCACATCTGGAGATGGACTCAGCACAGGAGGACCATTTTCCACATCACTATTGTGTCTGGAGTTAGTCCTTCCGGTGGGTTCTTGGTCTCACTGACTTCAAGAATAAAACTGTGGACATTTGTGGTGAGTGTTATGGCTCTTAAAGATGGTATGTCCTGAGTTTGTTCCTTCAGATGTTTCCAAAGTTTCTTCCTTCCAGTGGGGTCACGGTCTGGCTGACTTCAAGAATGAAGCCACAGACCTTTGCTGCACGTGTTACAGCTCTTGAAAGTGGTGTGGACCCAAAGAGTGAGCAGCAGCAAGATTTATTGTGAAGAACAAAAGAACAAAGCTTCCACATCATGAAAGGGGACTGGAGCGGGTTGCCGCTGCTGGCTGGGGTGGCCAGCTTTTATTCCCTTATTTGTCCTCACCCACGTCCTGCTGATTGGTTCATTTTACAGAGCACTGATTGGTCCATTTTACAGAGTGCTGATTGGTGCATTGACAATCCTTTAGCTAAACACTGAGCTCTGATTGGTGAATTTTTACAGAGTGCTGATTGGTGTGTTTACAATCCTTTAGCTAGATACAGAGTGCTGATTGGTATATTTGCAATCCTTTAGCTAGACACAGAGTGCTGATTGATGTGTTTTCAGAGTGTTGATTGGTACATTTACAATCCTAAACTAGACCCAGAGCACTGATTGGTTTGTTTTAACAGAGTGCTGATTGGTACATTTACAACCTTTAGCTAGACACAGAGTGCTGATTTCTGTATTTACAACCCTCTAGCTAGACAGAAAAGTTCTCCAAGTTCCCACTCGACCCAGGAAGTCCAGCTGGCTTCACCTCTCACTATGATATCATCCCCAACCAATCAGCAGCACTCATTTCCTAGCCATAAATTGTCCATAAAATCCCTGGCCGCTGATCCTTCAGGGAGACCAATTTGAGAGGTCATTCCAGTTCTTCTGTGTGGCCAGCCTTAAGAAACATGTATTATTATAAAACCAACTCTAAACAGATATATTTTCAACAATGTCAAATATTAGTGTCTCCAATTACACTATCCTGAACATGATGTTATTGTTTGATCTGGATCTAGTTAGTGTTTAATGGACGTGTGAGTGACAGTACTTAAAAGATGGACTAATGGAATAGGTAGGACTTCAATGTGATAACAATATGGAAAAGTAAACGGAATTTAAAAAAATGGAAATTGTGTCAGGCAGAGTTTAGTTTACCAAAGACATCTTCTGAGTTTTTCCATAGACATGAGTAATGTAACTTTTTTCAAGAGAGGTTTCATCTTGTTAATCTTAAGAAATTGATTTAGAACAAGCAAACGGGAACAAGGGGGAAATTGTATTTATTTTAAGTTGTTTTATGATGCTTACTGGGAAGGGCAAGTTACATACGTATGTGTGTGTATGTGTGTGTGTGTATATACATACACATTTTTTTGAGACAGAATTTTTTTTGTTTGTTTTTTTCTTTTTTCTTCCTTTGAGACAGAGGTTCTTTCTTGTTGCCCTGGCTGGAGTGCAATGGCATGGTCTCAGCTCACTGCAACCTCCGCCTCTAGGGTTCAAGTGATTCTCCTGCCTCAGCATCCCAAGTAGCTGGGATTGCAGGTGCCTGCCACCACACCTGGCTAATTTTTTTTTTTTTTTTTTTTATTTTTAGGAGAGATGAGGTTTCATCATATTGGCCAGGCTGGTCTTGAACTCCTGGCATCAGGTGATCCGCCTGCTTTGGCCTCCCAAAGTGTTGGGATTGCAGGCATGAGCCACTGCACCCAACCGTACATTGTTTTAATAATAAAGCAACAAATTTTCTTTTCTGTTCCCAGTGTATTTTCTATATTGTAAGCAAAATCATACTCTTAAATTTGGATCTGATCTTGCTCTTATTCTGCTTAATGCCATTCAATTGCTATCCAATTGCAGGTAGGTTAATCTTTAAATTGTGTGTGTGTAGTGAGATTTATTAAGGCATTTGGATTTCTTATTAATCTGGCTGCTGGCTACGGCTTCTCTTTAGCTTCACTTCTCCATCCTATTTCCTTTCTATGATATATTCTAGCAGGATTAAACTTGCCTTCATTTCTAAACACACTACTGTACATTTTTTGATTCACTGCACAAAATACTTTGTTCTTATATTTAACATTCTTTCCCTCTCATTTGCTAACTTAACTTCTACACATACTTCACATATTTCAACATCAGTTTCAGTTTATTTACTTTAAAAAGACTTTTCTGACCTGTAAATAAACATAATATGTCACTCTTTTCATATTCTATTGTAATTGCCTATTTTTCACTACATTTTTAACACTCTACACTCATATGTTGCTTAACGATGGAGATGCCTTCTGGGAAATACATCGTTAGGCAATTTCATCACGGTGAGAACATTCATAGAGTATACTTACATGAACCTAGATGAGACCGCCTACTACAAACCTAGGCTATAAGGTATAACCTGTTGCTTCTAAGCTACACAACCTATACAATGTTGCAATACTGAACACTAGGTAATTGTGACACAACAGTAAGCATTTGTGTATCTGAACATATCTAAATAAAGAAAAGATATGGTAAAAATACAGTATAAAACAAATTGGTACACCTGTATAGGGTACTTACCATTAATGGAGCTTACAGGACTGGAAGTCGCTCTGGGTAAGTCACTGAGTGAGTGGCGACTGCTTGTGAAGGCCTAGAACGTTACTACGCACACCAACATAGACCTTATAAACACTGCACACTTAGGCTACAATAAATGTATTACAAAATTATTTTCTTTAATAATAATTTAACCTTAGTTTACTGTTACATTTTTACTTTTTAAACTTCTTAATTCTAACTTTTTGACTCTTCTAAAAATACTTAGCTTAAAACACAAACATATTATACCATTATACAAAAGTATTTTCTTCATATTCTTTTTCTACAAGATTTTTCTCATTTGTAACTTTTACTTTTTTTAACTTTTTAAACTTTTTATGTTAAAAACCAAGATCCAAACACATACTGTAGCCTGGGCCTACACAGGATCAGGATCGATATCACTGCCTTCCACCTCCACATCTTATCTCACTGGAGGGCCTTCAGAGGCGATAACAAGCATAGAGCTGTCATATCTTATGATAGTAGCGCATTCTTCTGGAATACCTACTGAAGGACCTGCCTGAGGCTGTTTTACAGTTAAATCTTAAAAAATAAGTAGAAAGAGTATACTTTAAAATGTAAGTAAAAGTATAGTATAGGAAATACATAAACCAGTAACATAGTAGTTTGAATGGAAAAGTGAAAAAATATATATATACCCAAAAAGAAGGCCTAATAGTGGTTGAAGGGTTGACTAAAGACAAATGACAAGGGCATAGTCAAGAGGAAAACAATAGCAAGTGTAAGGTGTAGGGATCACGCAAGTCAGAGCAAAGGAGTGTTGCCTCATGGGTGGTAAATCAAGCTACATTTATTGGCAAATGTATCATGGCAGGATTGTCTTCTGCAAATATAAAATAGATGAAAACAATGCAAAGCTGAACAGGTCACGACTTGGAGTGAAAGGCAAAGGATAGCAATACTAAGGTCTTATTTTGGAAGGCTATTAACTTCCTGGATAGGAAGACTAAGGTCTTCCCCAGGACAATGGAATACTAAGTGTTTTGTTGTTGTCTTTGTTAGTTTAAAGAGATTCTCATAAAAAAAGAGTCAGAGCGCAATGACATTGGGGAATTTAATCTAAAAATTATAATTTACACAAACATGTTTTACATGTTGGAGAAAAATATAGTCATTAAGTCCTCCTTTTTAGAGTCTACATATATTTTAACATTTCCAAACTCAGATTTTTAGCATAGAAATTAATCTTGGTTTTATGGATAAATAATAAATATGCATGCAAATTTAAATTTATATTTATAAACACACTGACTTGTTTTTCTAAGACCACCAGAGCGAGCACAAAAGAACCAGCAAGTAGGCAAAGGTCAGGAGCAAAACTGCAAGTTTATTTTGGTAACCTAAGGTGTGGGGAAGAAGTCTGTCGGCCTCCGGCAAAGAAGGCCGACAGGGTCCCCCCTCGTGGGGCTCTCGGGCGGGGTTCCTGCATCCCGACTTCAGTGGGGCTGGAGGAAGACTGCGTGGCTCACTGGCGGAGAGCGGCTTTTCTA
>NW_012120610.1:194553-250792 GCF_000951035.1 Colobus angolensis palliatus | reverse complement strand
AGGCAAAGGTCAGGAGCAAAACTGCAAGTTTATTTTGGTAACCTAAGGTGTGGGGAAGAAGTCTGTCGGCCTCCGGCAAAGAAGGCCAACAGAGTTCCCCTCCCCGTGGGGCTCTCGGGCGGGGTTCCTGCATCCTGACATCAGTGAGGCTGGAGGAAGGCCACGTGGCTCACTGGTGGACAGCGGCTTTTCTAGGAGTAGGAGGGCAATAGGCGGGGCACAGGCGTGTCGGGGGCGTTCCGCAGGTGCGACCAGGTAAATCTTGGTCTCTTCAGGTTGACGTCACCTGGCGCATGCCTGGTTGGTCTGCACCTTCCCTGGTCGCCGGCTGCATTTTCGCGCGCGCGGGAAAAGTTGGGGGGGGGGAAATGTTGGGGGGGGGGGATGAAGAACCCGGAAGTGCACCATCTTGCCTCCGTTCGTCCAAACACACACAGTCAGAAATGTAAGTTCTTCGCACATGTATGTCTGCAAATGAGTGTGTATGTGCACATGTAAGGGTTGGTTAATAGCACTGGAAATTAGTGTCTTATTTTTCTTACTCCAATGAGATTGTCTCCAATGGGATTCTTGTTTTTCTTGTCACCTCTTGTAGCTTGTACTAAGTGAGAAGATAGAATCACTGATTAACATCTAAGTGTTGTCACTGAGGAACAAACTGTAAACACGAAGGATATTTTCAAGGTTTTAAAGGCACTTTTTCTACAGTTTATAAGGACCTGTGTTATGTTCTTATGCATTTTACATCTTTCTTATTGTAATAACAACTGAATATAGTATGAATGAAAAGTTAATCACATTTTTTACAATGGAAACTCACTTTTAGTATACCAAAACATAACACATCTTTACTTTTTAAAATGTTAATGAGATTTATTATCATTATTAATAATAGTTTATTTAAAATATTATTATTTTAGGGTCTGGTGTGCCTAAGAATGCATAGAAATATTTACTAATATCTAAATCAAATAACGATAGTAAATTTGCTTTTTATCACACAACATTTCTTCTCCTAGGGAACCTAAGTGTGTCAGAGATTCAAAATTGGGATTCAGTTAACTCTCTGAAAACTCCCTATTATGCTAGCATAATGGAACAATAGCATTCAGTTGTTGAGCTTCATCTTAAATGGTACATCTATTATTACGCTAATGATTGCAAACCATATGGTGTAACCAATAGGGCTGTCTTTAAATACACTAATTACATCAACTGCAGGCAATAAAACAGGTGCTAAAACAATGTTCTCACACACTGTTTTTCATTTACAGCTCCATAGAAGACCTTTAGTAGAGAGATTGGAATCCCAGTCTATTTCCATAGACTCTCATTTGACATTTAAAGATCCTGCATAGCTATATCCAGTCAACTCCAATTTAAACAACAAATATGCTATTTGTTAGTAAACCTAGAAATAGATTGTTTAAGTGAGGATTAATGGATGAAAGAAGAGCAATTTAAAGCAAATGATGTCAGTGTTTATTGAGAGTTCTATAGTCAATTTTACCTGTGATATGTTGTGCTATTCTGCATTTATAGATCATTTTATATGAGTAAACTTGAAGTCAGACAGATTGGGGTCAAATCCTGGTCTTGACTTAGATTTTATTAGATATAACTATTTGAGAATGTTATTCAATATCTCTCTGACTCAGTTTCCTCACATATTTAATGGTTTAAGTCATCATAACAAACTCATAAGGTTGTTTTGAGAATTAAGTGAGATGAGTCTTCTAACTTGTGTTAAACCCCTGCTTGGCATAAATACCAAATAAATGCTAGTTAATAACATAAAATAATTACATTGTAGGCACAAATACACTAAAAATATATATCTTTGTAAATATACACTAAAAAAAGTTTAAAAAAGATAATATGTTCTAGAATAAATTGTAGATACTATCTTTAGATATTGATATATAATACCTTACACAAATTTAAACAATGTAAAATATCCATAATATAGTTACATAATTTTTTCAATAACAAAGCATTTAAAATGAAACTTGTGTAGTCCGATTGCACGAAAAAAAGTATATATAGAAGAATTAGCAAACGAATTGCCTATTTGCAAATTACTAACTGTTAAGTTAGTGACCTAAAATAAAAACTGGTTCTCAAATTACTAGTCTTTAATGAGATAACAACTTTAATGAGAGAGTAAGTGGTAACCAGCATGTTGGGGAATAGGAAAGCACAGTTGGTTGGTCAAAAATCTCTATTAAAGGATGTTTCTGCTTTACTTAGGCTGAAATAACATGGTGGGGAGGAGGCTGTGGGGTTTCTGTCAAAAACATGCAATTTCGGAGTCCACCCAGTCTCTATCGCCCGTGAGTTTGCAGGCGTTCCTGCGGGTTTTGCTCCTGGACATGATGATCCCTCTTACCCCTGCTTCTCTCACAGAAAAGTATCAGCATCCTTCCTTTCAGATTTGTCTGACATTGACCTCTTCTCTGTGAGAGATTAGGAGGTAATCGCCATGTCAAAAGAATATTTATGGAGAATTCATTTAGCCACAGCATTAAGTTACTATAATAAATCTCCAGAATCATATGAAGATGTTGGAACTTGCTGCCAGGGTTTTGAAACTTCCAGTTGGTCAGATGTCAGTTAACATGAAGTAGCAGGTTCGGTGAATTTAGAGTATGCCATGAAATCACTTTATGTGATGCAGCAGCAGGAGACTCTTCACTGTCTTGTAGCCATATTATCCATCAGTAGTTAATATTTTCAACATTGCCAATATCTTTCTCCCTTTCTTTCTTCTTCCCTCCCTTTCTCTCCTTCCCCTACTTCCTTACTTTCTTTGTACCTTCCTTCCTTTGTTCCTCGTTTCCTTATTTCCTTCTAAATGTCTTTGCTCCTTCTCCCTGTTTTTTCAACTATAGTTCTTTTAGAAATGATACAGTTGGAAGAACACGGAACCCAGATAATAGTGCCTTAAACCATAGAGTTTCTTAAGAAGGATTCTTGATGAAGGCAATCAGGGGCTTGTTCAGCAGCCGAATATCACCATTAAGAAGCTTTCCATTTTTCTCATCTACTATCCCTTTGTATATTGGTCTTTCGTCCTTGAAAGTTTTGTGATTCATCATCATATGTGATATGGTTTGGCTGTGTCCCCACCCAAATCTCATCTTGACTTATAGCTCCCATTATTCCCATGTGTTGTGGGGAGGGACCTGATGGGAGATAATTGAGTCATGGGGCAGTTTCCCCCATACTATTCTCGTGGTAGTGAATAAGTCTTATGAGATCTGAAGGTTTTATAAGGGGAAACGCCTTTTGTTTGTCTCTTATTCCCTCTTGTCTGCCACCTTGTGGTCTTTCACCATGAAGGTCTTTCGCCTCCTGTCATGATTGTGAGGCCTCCCCAGCCATGTGGAAATGTGAGTCCATTAAACCTCTTTCTCTTTATAAATTTCCCAGTCTCAGGTATGTCTTTATCAGCAACGTGAAAACAGACTAATACAATATGACTTCCAAAGGTCCCACATCACTTTTGCAGCAGGAGGAAGGGGAAAAAAATCAGCACTTCTTCCATTTAAAAGGAAGCAAATATTGTCCCAAGCCTCAACTTGGACTCCCTTTGGAGTCTCATTGGCCAGAACTTTGTCACATAGCAATCCCTAATTGTATGGAAGTTTAGAAAAGGAAATGGCATTTTAACTTCTTGCTTACTGTGAAAAAACATGAGGGAAAAAAATGCTATATACTAAGAAAACCTACAACTGCTACCTAATAGAAAAAAAAGTAAGCAGAATGTAAAAATAACTTTAAAAATTAGAAAGTTAATCTTTTAATGACAAAAGAACTTCTGGAATATTTTCTTCCACAGGAAAAAATAAATACTTCTCAGTAAGGCTTTATGTGAGATGCCAGCTGACAGAAAAATATATAACATACACCCTAAAGATTGATATCAATTATTTTGGACCTTTCTAGGAATGTTGAAAACAAGCACTGTAATTTAGTGCTGTTCTTCAACAGTGGTGACTAGCTGGACTCATCAGTGTAAATTCACAATATCTTCTGTGCTGGTTCAGGTTTTCTTCTGTCCACTTCTGGATATTATGTTTCATATTCTTCTTGAATTATTTCATATGTAGTTATTGTTTTCCTATCAGCAATATTTGCTCCTTGTGAATGTTTTTATATTTTGTACTTAATATTTACTTTTATGTTGACAGGATGCTATTAATCTCTGTCAGTAATTGAAGAAATGATTGATTTAATTACTGAACATATCTGACATGACACTATATATTTTAATTAAGTTTATATATAAGCAATGGAGTTTAAAAAGAGTGTTTTTGTTATCCAAAGAAACACCTGAAATTATGACATTAAAAGACTCTAAGAAATGAACATGTTTTGTTTTTCACATATTAAAGTACCTGGTAGATGGCATGCGATAAACACTGTTGGACTTACTACCAGAACAACAGCACACAATTGTGTATTTCCAGGTCTGCTAATCAAAGAAAGTGACTTCAAAGGCCACTGTCTCTTTCATGGCCTGTTCTTCATATAAAGGCCACATAAGTTGTACACCAGTTTGTGAAACTTCATATATATTTATAATCTTACTAATGTGATCTAATTAGGTTTGCTATGATTAAAATTAGAAAAAATTACTTAGACACAGTGTATCTAGTGGTACATTGGTAAATCAGCCCTAATGGAAAGGGGGAAAGAGTTTTGATTTAAATTACTTGTTAATTTTTGTGATAGAAATACCGCAGACATGGTCAATTTCAAACTACAAATGATTTAACTATTGGCTTGCTCAATTCCTATTTGCCAAGTGGCTCTCAGGAGCCACTGTCAGCCACATCCAGTTCCAAGTCAACAAGTTTATTGACCCCTATGGCTACCAGACTCTCAATTTGTCGAGAAAACAGACTGATAAACCTACTCTTCTGTAAACATGTGCTACCTTTTAAGAATAAGGAAGAATGACTCAGAGGCCAGAACAGAGGCTGAAGCCGTGGGTGCAGAGGGTAGAGCTGTTAGGCACAGAGGATTATTTCTATACTTGGAATCCTAATGGAATGTACTGAATATTTAAAATTTGATGGAATTGATGATTCTTTTTTCCTTGATGGTCTGTTTTGGAATGGGAACATATATAACTGTTATTCTATGCTTCCTTCATCATTGTATTTTGGAAACAACTAACTGTTTTCTAGGTTAACAAATCTACAAATGGAGAGAAATTTTGGTGCAGGGTGAATTTTACTTAGAGTCTTGCCTGTAATAATTTAGATAATAATATTTGGGAGTTTAAAATTGATTATATTTAGGTAAGATTTTGAACTTTAGTTGATGCTGTAGTTGTTTGAGCTTATGAGAATGTTGAGATTGGGGTGAATTCATTTGGCATTTAGCATGGACATAAATTTTGAGAGTTCACAGGGGAGACTGGTAGGTGTATAACGGCTTCTCAAAAGATATCCATGCCCTAATTCTTGGAACTAGTAAGTGTTAATTTATATGGTAAAACAGACTTTGCAGATGAGATTAATTTAAGGATCTTGAGATGGCATGACCATTTTATGTTATCTAGGTGAACCCTAAGGGAAATACAAAATATCCTTGAAAGAGAAATGTAGAGGAGGATTTGACACAGAAAGAAGAAAAGGCAATAGTACCACAAAGGCCAGAATTGAAGTGACGCAGCCAGAAGACAAGAAATACCATCACTCATCAGAAACTGGAATAGGCAAGGAACAGATTCTTCCTAGAGCCTCCAGAGGGAGCACATTATGACCAACATCTTGATTTTGGCTGAATTATACTGATTTGGACTTTGGACTTCAAAATTTAACAGAATAAATTTCTGTATTTTTAAGCTAGCCAGTTCATGGTAATTTATCCACAGCCGCCTTAAGAAGTAACAAAATGTCCAAATACAGCCTAAACAATATGGTGAGACCCCATCTCTACAAAATATACAAAAATTAGGTGGTGTTTGCCTGTAGTCCCAGTTACTTGGGAGGCTGAGGTGAGAGGATCAACTGAACCCAAGAGGTTGAAGCTGCAGTGAGCAAAAATCATGCCACCATACCTCAGCCTGGGAAGCAGAGTAAGACCCGGTCTCAAAAAGGAAAAAAAAAAAAAATTCCCAAGTGTAGTTTATCCCATGTTTGACATTTGAAAAAGTAATCAGTATAATTCACGGATAGTGTTATTTCTTTGTGCCCTCCCATCCTCAGAGGGAAAGATAAGGTTACAGGTAAGTTTTACGCAATGTCTTTTTATCAGATTAAGGAAGCTCTCTTATATTTCTAGAAACCATAAGAGAGTTTAGCAGGAACACTAGATCCAAAATCAATATAAAAAAGTTGTGCTTATATTCTAGCAACAAGTAATTAGAAATTAAAATTTTAATACCGTCTAAATAGTGTCAAAATATAAAATCACTTAACAGGAAGTGACAACATATGTACAAGACCTTTACACTCAAAACCAGGAAACATTGCTAAGATAAATTTAAAATGAACTAAATAATGGAGAGTTATACCATATTCATAAATTAGAAGACTGATTACTATAAAAATGCTAAGTCTTCCTAAACTGATGTAGACATTAACCTTCAGGAGGTTTTTTTTTTTTTTTTCCATTTTATTTGTCTTTTTTGTTCTGTAGAAATTGATAAATTAGTTCTAAAACTCAATGAAAATGTGACGGTCATAACATAGATTAAAGAAAAAAACTTTAAGAAAACATTTATGTAATTAATGACATAATTTATACATTATTTTAAAATAAGAGTAATAAAGAAAAAATGGCATCTGTGTTAAATGAATAAATAATTAAAATAAAATGAAGAGTACAAAAGTGACCCACATATATAAAAACAACTAATTTTTCAATGAACAATTCTGGTACAACTAAATATGCATATGCAAAATTAAGCTTAAATATATGCTTCACACTGTATAAAAATTGACACAAAATGGATCATAGACTTAAATGTAAAATGTAAAATTTAATTTTCTATAATATAGGAAAAAACCTTTGTGACTTGTAATATACAAAGACTTCTTAGATACTACAGCAAAAGGATGATGCTGAGAAAAATGAAATGATAAAATGGACTTCTTCACCAAAGATGGTACAGTTGATTCTTGAACAACACAGGTTTGAACTGCACGGGACCACTTATCCAAGGATTCTTTTCAATAAGAATTAAATTAAGTGTTCCTGTGTCTCCTGCTTCCCTTTCTGTCTCCTCTACTTCTTTCTTCTCTGCCACCCCTGAGATAGCAAGACCAACCCCTCTTCCTCCTCCTCTGCCTACTCAGTGTGAAGACAATCAGGATGAACACCTTTATCATTGCTCTACTTCCACTTATTGAATAGCAAATATATTTAATCGTTCTTTGGTTTTCTTAAGAACATTATTTTCTCTATCTTACTTGATTGTTTTAATAATAAAATAAGTATATTTATAGTATATATTCATGTAACATAAAAACATGTATATATTGACTGTTGATGCTATTGGAAATGCTTCTGGTCAACAGTAGGCTATTAATAGTTAAGTGTGATCAATCAAAAGTAATAAGTGGATTTTTGACTGTGCAGAGCTCAGTGCTACAACCCTTGAATTGTTCTAGGCTCAGTAATTCTAGGTTCAATCTGTATGCAGATGCCAAATAAGCACAGGTTATGAGTATACTAAAAAATCTACAACAAAATTCCAATACACAACTATTAGAATGGTTACAACTAAAAATACTGCACAGGCTAACTACAGTGGTGCAAATCTGTAATCCTAGCATTTTGGGAGGCTGATATGGGTGAATAGCTTGAGCTCAGGAATTTGAGATCAGCCTTGCAACATGGTGAAACCCTGTCTCTACAAAAAATATAAAAATTAGATGGGTGTGGTGCTCACCTGTCATCCCAGATTCTCAGAAGGGAGGCCTAGGTGGGAGGATCACTTGTGCCAGGGAGGCTGAGGCTACAGTAAGACAAGATTATGCTAGTGCACTCCAGCCTGTGCCACAGAGTGAGACCTGTCTCAAAAAGAAAAGAAAAGAAAAGAAAAACATTACAAAATGCGCTGGAAAATGAAGGATTCAGGACTCTCAAACTGCCAAGAGGAATTTAAAATGACACAATCACTTGAAAAGCAGTTTGGCAAATGCTTAAAAAGTTTACAAACAATGACTCCCTAATCCAATCATTCCATAGTCCACATATCCATACAAAGATTAGTGCATTAAGGTTTATGAAAACTTTCTTTGTAAAACCTCAAACTGGAAATAAATACAATGTCTACCAACAGATACAGGTATGAGCAGACTGTTACATCTATACAATGGGATACTACTCTGCAATAAAAAAGAATATACATACACACTACAGTATGGATGAATCTAAATAAACAATGCTGAGGGAAATAAGCTAAACAAAGAAAAGATTTGATATATTATTCCGTTTCTATAAAATTATACAAAATGCCAAATAATCTATAGTGACAAAAAGTAGATAGGTGGGTTCCTTAAGATGGGTTAAGAAGAATTCTAAGGAGAACGGGAAAGAATTACAAAGGAGGTAAGAACAAATTTTGTGAATTACACCTCAATAAAATTTCTTTTCAGAGTAGTCTCATTGGCAGTGCCAAAAAATCCAAGTCAAATTGGAATTGTACAAGAATCAAAAAGAGATTTATCTCAAGGCAGAAGAATGTGAAGAGTTAAGCAAACAGAAATGGAGATTATGTGAACTCAGTTATGAAGCTAGAGATGAACAGTACTTCAAAAGAAGATCTTTAACCAAACTATATCCTTAAGAAATCAGTTTTGTATATACATATGTTTTTCAGGATATGATTTTTGTGAGTTTTGTTTTGTTTCTTTGTTTCACTAGTTATATGCCATATTTAAAGAACCTGGCTAGCTTCAGCTTGTCCCATTGCTATTCAGTCACAGTTTCACACCTACCATTTTAATCAGGCTCTTTTGAGACACTGGTTGGAGCTGAGTCAGAATAGTTATGCCAAAGTGGTACATAAATGTTAACATAAGCCCTTGATCTTCTTAAGATCTCACACTGGAAGAAGAAGGTTAATTTTCTCCTTCTAACACAATCTTTTAGAATTCATTTTTATTTAAATCTTTCTTTAGTATTTAAGTCTTTGTTATCTAAATACAAATAAAATGTGAAAAGGATTGACCATAAGTAATCATCCAGAATAATATGATCATGCTTCCAGCTAGGACACAATTATGAGTCTCTCTATGAATCTCCAAAACATATGGGCATTTCTTAGGATGTTTTTCATTTTATTGTGAAAGACTAATTATCCCCATTGTCTTTTGTCATTCTAGGCAAATGTTCCACTGAAACTTGTTACTGTTTTTACTGCATATATAGATAATATAGTCTTTTTAAACACATTACAACTACTAGGTTTCACACTATCGTTCAGTATTGCATTTGATAGAAATTACATGTTATTTCAGGTAATGAAATATATATATGCTACACTTACTACAATAAGTAATTTAGCAACTATGACACAATGGAAAGATATTGTGGAGACCCAAGAACATTAGTAATTGAAAATTAGATTTGCTATTGAAAAATGGGCAAAATTTTACATTAATTAATAATGAATTAATTTATAATTATATTTTTGTTATTATATACCAATATGAATACATAACTAATGAGAAACAATAGCTGTGGTCATTGATATGGTAAAACCATTAGAATGGAGTGACTTTATTGAAAACAAAACATATTTTTTTGTTTCTCTTGCAAAAAAGCAAAAATGCAAAAAAGGGCAAAGGTCTTAACTAACCTATAATAACAAAGCTCATAGAAAAAATAAGTTATTACTCAATGTCATTGTAATTGTTAGAGTATGTTGTTGTTGTTGTTGTTGTTATTATTATTATTATTGTGAGACCATTTAACATGAGAACTACCCTCCTAAAAAATTTTTAAGGGCACATTACTGCATGTATAACTATAGGCACTATGTTGTACATGTGATCTGTAGAACTTACTTATCTTGTATGGCTGGAACTTTAAACTTTATACTCATTGAACAACAACTCATTTTGTTTTCCCTCAGTCCCTGACAACTGCCATTCTAATTTTTCCTCCTGTGAGTTCCCACTATGTTAGAGGCCTTATATAAGCAAAATCATGCAATCGTTGTATTTGTCCTTTCATGCAGCTTATTTCACTCAGCATAATGTTCTCAAGTTTCATTCGTGTTGTCACATATTGTAGGATTTCATTTTTTTAAGGCTGAATAATGTTTCATTGTATGTATATATCACATTTTTAAAAATCCACTTCCCTTTCAGGGGATATTTAGGTTGTTTTTTCATCTTGATTACTGTAAATAATGCTTCAATAAATATGCGAGTGCTAATATCTCTTTGAGATCCTAATTTCAAATCGTTTGAGGTAAACATTCAGAAATGTACTTGCTAGATAATAGGATAGTCATATTTTTAGTTTTTTGAAGAACCTTCATATTGTTTTCCATAGTGACTGCACCATCTTTCATTCCCAACACAATGAACACGTGTTTTAAGTTCTCTACAGGCATGCCAATACTTATTTTTTGTATTTTTGATGATAGCCATTCTAACAGGTGTGTAGTGATATCTCATTATAATTTTGATTTGCATTTCCATGAAGCAGTTGCTGTTGAGTATCTTTTTATACAGCTGTTGAATTTTTGTATTTTTATTGGAAAAATGTCTACTCAAGCACTTAGCCCATTCATAAAATTGGGTTATCAGTACTTTTGCTATTGAGTTATAGGAGTTCTTTAAATAACTTTGAACTTCAACACCTCATCAGATATATGGCTTGCAAATATTTTCCACCATTTAGTAGGGTGTCCTTCCACTCTAGTGATGGTTTACTTTGCTGAGTAGAAGCTTTTAAATTTAATTTAGTTTCACTTGTTGTGTATTTGTTTTTATTGGTTGTGGTTTTGGTGTCATATTCATGAAATCATTGCAAAGGTCAATATAGTGAAATTTTTCTATGTTTTCTCATAACAGTTTTACAATTTCAAGTCTAACGTTTAAGTCTTTAATCTGTTTTTGGTTGATTTTTGTATATTGTGTGACGTAAGCGTCTGATTGCATTTTTTTTGCATGTGTGTGGATATCCAGTTTTCTCAGCTTCATTTTTAATAACAGACTATACTTTTCCCATTGTGTATTCTTGGCACCCTTGGCAAAGGTCAGTGACTGTATATGCATAGATTTATTTAGGGGCTCTCTGTTCTGTTTCATTGGTCCATATGTATGTATACCAGCATCATACTATTAGTTACTATGTCTTTTTAATATATTTTGACATCAGAAAGTGCGATGCCTTCAGCTTTATTCTTTATCAAAAGTATTTGGCTATTTGAGATCTTTTGTGGTTTTATATAAATTTTAGAATTTTCTGTTTCCATAAAAATGACATTGAAATTTTGATAGGGATTGCATTGAATCTGTAGATTGCTTTGGGTAGTATGGACATTTTCATAATATCACATTTTCTAGTACATGAACATGGAATGCTTTCCCATTTTTTAAAATGTCTTCTTTCATTTCTTTCACCTATTTTATAGTTTTAAATGTATCAGGCTTTCACTTTCTTTGTTTATTCTATTTTTTTATTTTGATGCTATTGTAAAGGGATTATTTTCCTAATTTCCTTTTCAGATAGACACTTGTATATAGAAACACCACTAATTTTGGGATGTTGATTTTGTATGCTAAAACCCTACCAAGATTATTCACTAGTTCTAATGGATTTTTGGTAGTCTTTAGGATTTTCTGCGTATTGAACCTGCAAACAGGAATAATTTTTAAGTGACAAGAGCATCCTTTTATTGATCTTGATCTTAGTAGAAACATGTTCAGTTTTTTAACACTGAACATGATGTTAGCTCTGGGCTTGTCATATATGGCCTAATATTCAGTAATTTACATTTATTACTAGTTTATTGAGAGTTGTTATCATAAAATGGTGTTGAATTTTATCGAATGGTTTTTCTGGATCTATTCGGGTAATTGTGTGATTTTAGTCTTCATTTTGCTAATGTGATGTAACAAATTAATTGATTTTCATATGTTGACTCAACCTTAAATCCTATGGATAAATCCCATGTGGTCATGGTGTATAATCCTTTTAATGTGCTGCTGAATTTGATTTGCTAGTGTTTTATGAGGATATATGGATTTATGTTCATCTGTGATATTGGCCTAAAGATTTCTTATAGTGTTTTTGTTTGGCTTTTATATCAGTGTAATGCTGTTCTCATTAAATGGTTTTAGTTTTGTTTTCTCCTCTTCGAAATTCAGAAGAGTTTGAGAAAAAAAATGGCATTAATTATTCTTTAAATGTTTGATGGAATTTGCTAGTTAAGCTGTCTGGTCCTGAACTTTTCTCTGTTACAAGGTATTTGATTACTGATTTAACTTGGTCTGTTCATATTTTCTGTATTTTAATGACTCAGTTTTGGTGGGTTGTATGTTCTAGGAAGTTTTCCATGTTTTCTAGGTTATCGAGTTTGAGTATAATCATTCATCTCTATTTGTTATTATCCTTTGCATTTCTTATATAACATTCATAATATTTAATGATTATGTCTATTCATGCGGTCATTTTATTTCTATATGGCTACTACTAGACACTTTATATTATTTTAATTTATTAGCTCATTCAGTCTTTCAACAGCAACAACAAAAAGAGCTTCTGCTAAGTTCTAGGCAGCATTGAAGGAACCTACCTTTCAGTGCATAAAGCTGAGAGTGTTCCTAACCTCATGGAGAGTACATGCCAAGATGGAAAATAAAATAATATATTTATACAACTGTAGTTAGTAGTATGTTCCCTAAGGAAAAATGAAGCAGGGTAAGGAGATGAAGACTGATTAGGAAGACAGGGTTCTTTTAGTTTTAGAGATTGAGGAAAGATTGCAGTGAGACTAATGAGGTCAAAGCAAAAATCAGAATGAAATGGAGTACGCTATGCAATGATATGTAAGAAAAGAGATCCAAGCTGAGGGAACTGCACTTGCAATTGATGAGAGAATGTAGTTGGAAAACTGTAAGAACTAGAAGCATGTCAGTGTCACAAGACCAGAGTAAGTCACTAAGGGTGACGTAAGATGAAGTCACAGAGATAGAAAAAGGCAAGATCATGTAAGGTTTATGCTGGACATGGTTAGGAATTTGGATTTTAGTTTGAATGTGATGGGAAGTCTTTGGATGATTTTGCAGATGGAAATGAAATGATCTCCATTTTACTTATTAGAAGATTATTCTAGCCTGGCATGGTAATTCATGCCTGTAATCCCAGAAACTTGGAAGGTAAAGGCAGGAGGATTGCTTGAGGCCAGGAGTTCCAGACCAGCCTGGACAGCATAGCAAAACCCCAGCTCTACAAAAAATGAAAAGAGAAATTAGCTGTGTATGGCATACCCCTGTTGTTCTATCTATTCAGAGGCTGAGGCAGGAGGATTGCTTGAGCCCAAGAGTACAAGGCTATAGTAAGCAATGATCACTCACCACTTCACTGAACCTGGGAAACAGAGCAAGATCCTGTCCCTTAAAAAAATAATTTTAAAAAGATTATTCAAACTTTTATACAGAAAACAAACATTTGGAGTGTATTAGTAGAAATGGAGGCTATTTTAGTTGCCCAAGTAAGAGGTGTTTCTGCACCAATACAGCCCATCTCCTCTCACTGTACATAAATGTCCTCAAGATTCAACTCTGTATTTGCTGAATACACAAATACTAGAGAAAAATGAATTAATATACATAAAATCTGTGACTAGTTTTTATTTTTATAATTTTCAAGAACTTATCAGGCCAGCAGTCTAACAGAGGGCTACACAATTGTGCCAAAGCTCAGCAATTGACTGTTTTTATTCTTAATGTCACCTAGTATAGAAATGTATTAGAAATAACATAAAGCCATTGACAGTTTTTATGACCTCTGCGTGCCCTGTGACTCAATGTACAGGAATCATTACTAGGCTAAACTCTAAGAACTCAATATAGATCTTGAAAATCTTACAAAACTACACTTAAAATCTTCCAGGATAGTCAGAACACAGATGAAGAATCTCAAGATGGATCAGGTAGTAATTCCCAAAATGCAAATCAGTGATCCTATTCCCACTTTTCCCCATGGCTTTATACTTTTCTTCTACCTCAGTAGCTTGTCCTCATTTTGTTAGTTTGCCTCACTTTTCTTATTTGACATGGTAAAACATATAAACATTTTTTGTATAATAATGGTATAGTTTTTCTGGCTCCATCTGCAAATAACTCATTGACAATTTAGTCTGCTCTATAATGATGGATAGTCAAAGAGTTAATAGACAATGACACCAGTTTGAAATGTGTTCTCTAGCATTTAATTGACAAAATTAAAACTGCTTTAGAGAAAATTAGCTCCTTTACTTATATATTACTTTGCTTTTCAAATAATTCCTTTACATGATTATCAATGTTAAAAGGTGGATTTTATTTAGACTGGGAAGCTGTGCACACAATGCATGGATATTTCAAAACAATAATATTTTCAAATACTTTGAATTTCCACAACTTAATGCCTTAGGAAAAGAACAAAGGGCTAAACTATGAGAATTCAGTATCAATAATGATGTCCTATGGGTCCTTCATAACTCTTATTTTGTTAGTTTTTCAACCTAATGATTTTGTAGCCAGGCTCCGTGGAAGAGACTATTGGACCTTAATTTATTCTATTCTTTTTTGGGCAGACGATAGTAGCAAATTTGGGGAAATATTTATTTAAACTATAACTCTTATTTGGCCCAGGTTATGAAGAGGTGGAAAGATTTTCCACTTAAATAATGTCGCTTTAGAATACTTGATCTCCAAACGAAAATGTTAATCCTCCAGCTCAGCTGACTTTTAAACCATATATCTGAATTTAAGAGTAGATGTGCTGTTTGTAATTCAGTTCCCTTTTGGGGGTGACCACCTCAAATTTGCTGCCACTAGTAACATGTAATCAAAAAATAAATAAAATATACAGAGGACTCCTGAAAAGTCCATATACCAACTTTTTGTGGTTGAATATTTTTCACTGAGCAAAGTCAGAATATCAGCATATTTCTATGACTGCGTATTTCTATTTATTTTATTAATGCTTTTATATAGCAAGCCCACACTGGAGACATTATAATAATGCAGTGAAGTTCCTATTTATTGTAGAAACATTTTTAATAAACTCTTATGATGAAATCTTATTCTGAACTCAGATTTAGAACGAAATGTACTTCTAATCAGTGTCTAGGTTTTTATCTCATATATGGCGTGACTCATTACTGCTCTTATATTTCTTTTGTCTTATGACACAGGAAACATTGAGGCAACAGTGTCTTGCCATTTTTCAGGTCCACAGATAAGACCACCCAGCATTCACTTCTAGCACTTAGCTTACCCTTAGATTCATTCTGTTTTGCTACTGAGGCTTTATCAAGGTATTTTTGGCAGCTATCAATAACCTCTGGGAGTCAGAAGTGAGTAAGGCCTTGGGAAAAAATATCCAGCTGTCGAATAAAGATTTATGCTCCCTTTCCATAGAGCAGTTACTGTATATGTCCTGTCCTCTTGAATCAGCTGGGCTGTGTGAGCACATTTGGGCCAGTGGCTTATCAGCTGAAGTATGCAACTTTTAAGTCTAAACCCGAATAATTCCCCAACCCTCTTTCTTCTTCTTAGCACCAATTGTATATTGAAACTCTGGGTGACTTTGACAGTGACACATTGAAGATGGCAGGTTATCCACCATATTGGCCTCTTCAATAACAGCATTGAACATAGCATTTCTCTCCACCCTCCCTACTGCCACCAACTGGAATTTACTTGAGCAAATATACACCACTGAAGTTTTAGGGCATATGTTTTTTCATCAGTTACAGGTACCTTAACTAAAACTAAAATTTGCATCTTAAATAAGGATACAATCCTCATTAGCCAAATAAGATGAAATTAAGGGTAAGCTAAGTGCTTGAAGTAAATGTTTAGCGGTCTTATCTGTGTGCCTGATAAATGGCAAGGCATTGTTGCCTCAATGCTTTCTGTGTCAAAAAACAAAAGGTATATAAATAGTAATGAGTCACGCTGAATGTAGAAAAAATAATACACATGACTTAGAAGTATATCTCTTTCTAAATTTGAGTTCAGAATGATATTTTATTCCTATTCCCAAACACTGTCTCATGTTATCAACTGGAAACTATTTTGTAAAACTGAGTGAGGTAACTTGAGGAGCAGACCATATGTGAGCTAAGTCTATAGATCTATTAGATTAGACCGAAAAACAGAAAGTTAATAATGTTTGTTGATTGTTACTGGTAGTATTTAGCAATTCAATTTTTCAAATGTTTGAAAAAGGAATTCATTTGAGAGAGATCGGATGGTTTTTCAAGCCAAACTAAATTTAAAAAAAAAAAAAGAAAGAAAAATTTAGTCTTCCAAAATGGGAAAGTACCATATTAAGTAATTCTAATCTCCAATGGGTAAGTAATAAACCAAATACTGGTAAGGGTGTGGAGCAAGAGGAACTTTTATTCATTACTGATGAGAAAGAAAAATGGTATAGCCTCTTTGAAAGACAAGATGGAAGCTCCTTGCAAAACTAGATGTGCTCATACCATATGATCCCGCAATTTCACTCCATAGTATTTACTCAAAGGAGTTGAAAACTTATGTTCACACAACAACCTGTACATAGATGTTTATACCATATTTATTCATAATTGTCAAAACCTGGAAGCAGCCAAGATGTCCATTACTAGGTGAATAGATAAACTATGGCACATAAAGAGAATGAATATTTTTCAACCATGAAATAAATGAGCTACGGATTTCTGAGAACACATGGAGAAAACTTAAATGCCTAGTACTCAGTGAAAGAAGTCAATCCGAAAAGGCTATATACTGTAGTATTCCAAACATATGTCATTCTGGAAAAGTCAAAACTTCTTAGATAGGAAAATAATCAGTCATTGCCAGAATTCACATCAGGAGAGGGATAAATAGGCAGAGTAGAGAGGATTTTTAGGTCAGTAAACATATTCTTATATAATACTGTGATAATAAATAAATGTCAGTATACATTTGTCCACACCCTTAATATATACAACACTGGCAGTGAACCCTAATGAAAACTGTTGTTTTGGAGTAAAAATGATGTGGCAATGTAGGTTCTATCAATTGGGACAATATGGGACTCTGTTAGGAATACTGATAATGAAGGAGGCTATGTATGTTTGGGTGCAGTGCATGTATGGGAAATCTCTGTAACTTCTCAATTTTACTGTGAATCTGAAACTTTTCTAAAAAATGAAGTCTAATACAACACACATGTGCGTTCACACACACACACACACACACACACACACACACAGAGAGAGAGAGAGAGAGAGAGAGACAGAGAGAGAAAGATTAAGTTATAAGCATTAAATGTCTGATCTACAAGGCTCAGTAAGTCTTATGGCAAAAATTTAAAATGTGGTTTTCCCACCTATTATTTTAGAGAATCACAAAATAACCACCAGTAATATCTCAATAACTGAGATATTGTGGTAGGGAAACAATGGAATGAATGGTTTTGAGAATTATACCTCAGAAAGAACTTTCTATGTTATGCTGGCTCATGAATTTAATAGAAAGAAAATTGATAAAAATCCTACTAAATTTTTGAAGAAATTATACTACAAAATATATATTATAAAAGCATTTGATTAATAATTTTTGAAAGAAATTCTGGCCACCTGTACTTGCACAAATGGAAGGAGAACTAGAGGGATTTCAGAATTATTTACTCTTGAGAACAGAAAGGGAAATAGACTTTGGAAGAAGAGACTACAAAGACAGGCGGTCAGAGGGGTATCTCGGAGCCAAGACATATGTCTTTCTACCAGAGATTTTGCTTGCCTTTATTGTATGTAGTGTTGTCCAGCACGGAATATTTTCTGTTCTTGATTCTATGTGGGTTCAAATGTCTATATTCTAATTAATAGAAAATAGACTAAACTGATCTATTCTAAGTCTAGCTGCTGAAAGGCTTCTGCACAATGTGTCACTCCTCTCCTCTTCTTTGATGTTGGTATCATGATAGAAACTCCATTGCTCTTGGTTACAAATAAAGCTCTGTTGTGTTTACACACTTGGATTTGAAGATTTATTTATTATAGCAGTTATCATTACCTTCTATGACTTTGAAACCACAACCTTATTACCAGATGATATGTTACGATAAAGGTCAATTTTAGACCAAATTCTCCCAAGGGTACAATGTTTATTAGCAAGAAAGTAGTACAGAAGCCACCGTATCACTTGTTCCTATAACTTGTTACTCAGCATTTTGACAAATACTTTGGATAAAAGTTTAACTAGAGGCCAACAAAAGAATTTTCTCGTTGACGAATCAGCCAGTACTCTAGTTAAATCCGCAGAGATCTGTGTGAGGTGGGGCAGCACAGAAATGAACAATGCATCAGAGAGAGAGAGAACTGGCTGCTTCTGCTTAATTCTTATAGATCAATTATATGTACAAGGCTGTCTATAAAGTGTTTCTATCCAAACATAAATCTATGAATCTTGAACACCACTAATTTCACCAGTGATTTGTGGTGTCATAGATGTCATCGCTTATGTTAATTTTAGTGCAAAACAGAATTTAGTCAATATACATTGCAATTCTGAGGGTGAATATTTCTGATTACAGTAACTATAATGCTAACAATATATACTAATTGTGGATTCATAAAGAGTATATATCAAATTCTAATTATTCCGTAGGATCTATGGTTTTGTGATTAAGATACTTTAATGCTCTTTAAACATCAGAAAGAGTGAAGATTGAATTTAACCTACATAAATAAATAATTTATATTGAAATGCTTTAAGGAGATATTTCATTCAGTTATATACATAGGTAAGTGTATGAAGTCATAAGTATACAACACGAGGTGTACACCCCAAACTAATCAGCACACAGAATAAGATAAAGAACATTTTTTGTGTTCCAGAAGTCCCTCTCATGCACACTCCGGCCCCTACTGCCTCATTTGAGGATAATGACTATTCTAATTTCTAACGTTTTGTACTAGCTTTGCAGGTAATCACTGTGTACATTTTTATGTCTAGTTTTCTTTTCCCAACATTATGTTTCTAGGATCCATCCATGCAGTTTGTGGCATTATATGTTGGTCCATTCTCATTGCTGAATAATATTCTATTTTATAAAAATGTGTTGATATTTTTATCTGCTCTAATATTGACGGACATTTAAATTTTTCCCGTTTTATAATATTACAAATCATGCCATTAAGAATGTTCTAGTACCTGTCTTTATTACTGTTGGCTATATAACTAAAGGTAGAAGTGCTGGATAATAAAGCATGAATATGTTTAACTTTAGTAAATATAATCAATAGTTTCCAAATTGGTTATATCAGTTCACACTCCTACTACCGGTATCTGAAAAAAAAAAAAAAAAATTGCCTCATATTATCAATAAAAAAAATTGGCACTAAATTTCTCATAACTTATATTATGGTTCCATATTTTGTTTCAATTAGCATTTCCATGATGACTAAAAGGTTGAACACTTGTCAGCTATTTTATGACTAGCATTATTATTAAAAACTTATAAACAAATCTATCAAATTTCAATGGGCTTTGACCACACAAGGTAAAATTTTCATACACCTTTCCATATTCTTTATTTCTCCTACTTTCTATGTTCACTAGTTTTATCTGTCTCTCCCTTTTTATTTTTTCAATTTAAAACCTTTAAACGATAACATTACTTTTCCTTTAACAAAAAAAAAAAAACACATTTTATGCCTTCCTTATAATATTTTGTACCAAAAACACAACATATTTTCTGTACACACTTCAAATACAGAAATGTTTCTCTTATATTTAGAAGTTTTAACTATATGTATTGCTTACAATGTTAACTCGTAGTAACCCTAATTTTCAGTGCAAAACACAGGTAGGAAGCAATTTTAAGTGTTACGTATTAGATGCATAGCCTAGGACGAAGGACAGAGCTTTGAAGGCAATGCCTGGAAAATCTGACCCATTCCAGCATGGCCAAGAGGCACAGCTGGGCCAGGGAGGATGGGGCTAAGGCAGTGCAGACACACATATGTCCTCAGGCCTTACCATGGCCACTTGACTAGAATCTGAAGGCTCAAAACCAGAGACATAAGCTCATAGACAAATCAACCGAGTATCACCAATTCACAGAAGCAAGTTTTATAACCTTAAAACATTTAGCAGAGATAGTATAAATTTGTCTAACTAGTGGACCCAAGCAAAATTTCTTAAATTCTGAGAACATTTTTATTTTATTTCACCAACAATTTTAACACTCTTTTTATTTACCAAAGATTGATCACTAAACTCACATGAACTTGCAAAGCATTTAGGCTCACTTACTTGTAAGTGATTATTTATTTGTAAGACAATTTCATACTATGTAGACAATATACAAATACAGATATGTAGACATACATACATAAAAATAGAGACAGATACAAATATCCTATAGCTTTGATTTTAAAATTTTAGCTGTAAAATAAGGAAAATTCACTATCTTAAAAGGACATTTGTATTAAATTGTGCCTCTGTAATAAAAATAATAAGTTTATCTGTCCTATATGACTGAAACACTTACTGAGCGTTGGAGAAAATAGTGTAGCAAATTTGCATCTCAAAGGGAAGAGAAAATTTAAGCTTTTTCAAGAAGGAGTTTAGGTTTGTTAGAGGAAGACTAAGAATAATTGCCAAGGTAATACAAAATCATAAGAATTCACCACAGGTTTGTATAAGGAGATCAGTTTTATTTGGATAGGTAGCTTCTCATTTTGGTTCTGTTTTCCAATTAGACCACTGAGTTGAGGATGAACCCATCAACAAATAGGACCAATAAAATACTTGCAGTTTTCAGGGCCTAACATTTAAATATGTAAAAAGTAGGTACAGCTGGAAGACAGAACATTTAGATTTTCAAAAATCAAGATTCCAACTTTCTTTCTTTCTTTTTTTTCTTTTCTTGAGACAGAGTTTCACTCTATTGCCCAGGCTGGGGTGCAGTGGTGCGATCTTGGCTCACTGCAACTTCCGCCTCCTAGGTTCAAGCGATTCTCCTGCTTCAGCCTCCTGAGTAACTGGGATTACAGGCACCCGCCACCATGCATGGCTAATTTTTTGTATCTTTAGTAGAGACAGGGTTTCACCATCTTGGCCAGGCTGGTTTTGAACTCCTGACCTCATGATCTACCCACCTCGGCCTCCCAAAGTGCTGGGATTACAGGCGTGAGCCATCGCATCCAGCCGATTCCAACTTTTACACTGAATCCCAGGTGCCCAAAAGGAGGTAAATGCCATGGGGCTGGCTATGCAATGTTTCCACTGTGCACCTAACCACCTGGGCATTTTTCCGAGGATGGTGGATGATACAATGCCAACCAGCCCATTCTGTGATCAGTCCTTCCCTCATGGGAGTCTTATCACTTGTTAGCAGGTGTTCCCATAGCCTCCACATATTTAAACCACACCTTTCTTATCTCCAAGCCCAAAGATATAAGTAGCCCCTTGCAGTCACAACCATTCACTGCACTGTCAGTCACCTCAGAAACTATATAACCTTCTCCAGTGACTTGCCAGCTATTACACACCCAAAGATCCAGTTCTCTCACAGTATTATGTAATCTCTGGTACTCTCCAAAGCCAGAGAGATCACATAGTTTAATGTAAAAGGGAGCAAAGCTCTAGAACTGACAGAAAACTGCCCATGTCTCTTCAGACTCCACAAGTAATCCAAAATATCCCAGAAATAGTGCATTCAATGCCTTTTGCTGTGTTCCTCAAGGGATCTCAGTGGTTCCAGATGACTCTTCTGGATGTCTTTACATGATATTGAAGATGGCAAAGAGGAAGGAGGAGCAGAAGTAAATGGGAGTACAAATCTTAGCGGAGCCATTTTCAGAAGACTATAGGTTTTCCAAATGGGTCAAGGAAGTGTTGCATTTTTTCTTCAACAAAATTATGCCAACAAGAAAGAAAATGAACAGAGGGACCAAACACATAATTAAAAAGTGTCACAGTTGACTGAAAAAAATTCCCCAAAATCAGGATCCAAAAGAGAGAAAAAAATAAAGCAAGCATTTTTTTTTTCAAAAAAAATGATTATAAAGTGACATTATCAGCTTTTAGTTAAGCTGACTTCTGGCCATAGAGCTATTAAAAAAATCTTTTCAAATATCTTATCAGATTTCAATCAGGACAAACAGCCAATATTGCTGCCTTTTAAACTGTTTCTTTCTTTTAAATCAAAGGTACCTTTCTAAGTGACTTACCAAAACCAATAAGCCTTTAACTAAAGTTATGAATTAACCAAGGACACACTTTGGAGATGTCCTTGGTTGGAGGCAGTAGGATGGCTTGAGCATGGAGGGTCAAGGCCGCAGTGAGTCGAGATTGTGCCACTGCACTTCAGCCTGAGCAACAGAGTGAGATCCTGTCTCTAAAACCAACAAATAGACAAACAAAGAAAAGCACAGAGATGCAGAGCAGTGCTGGCAAGATTTATAATGGCCCCAAAACAGCTTAAAGAAAAGAATGTTTCCATAGTCTCTAGAATCTCAGCTTCTTAGCTGACCATCTACAAACAAAGGCCCCAAATTCCCATATGGCCTAAATATGAAAGAAGAAGTCAAAAGCTGGCCATGAAAGAGAAAAATTATCAATAATTAATGGGTACCCCAGGAATTCAAGAGTCACACCAATAATTTCCGATCGTGTACTTATTCCAAGAGGGACCCAATTCCATAAGCCTCCTCATGGAAAGCGAGGAGGTAATTTTTCATGTTTAGAATTAGGATTTTTACCTTAGCAAGAGGTATTATCTGGATAGGGAATAGAATAGGCAGTTCCAATGATCCTCTCAGTCAAAAAACTCACTCTCAGGAATAGGCTAAGATAGCAAAATACTCTCATTGTCACAGACAGTTAAGGATAATGTTTGAGCACACAGTGCCTTTGTTATCCCACAAATGTGTGAAGGGTCACCAGTCACAGACATGTTAATCTATGACACCAGACAGGCTGTCCTGGGATTGGAGCTCCTCAGGATTAACGAGGCAACAAAGGGTTTGAGATGATGAAAGTCCCATAGGGATGGGACTTTTCATTAAGACAAATTTCCCTGACAGTCTGACACCTTTGGAACAAACAGTATGCTGCTTAAAATTGTATGTGCCTCGGGGTTTCCACCCATTTCAGACTGGCCACTAGAAGTAATCTGAAAATCATGTCCCTCAGATAGTAGAGACCTGGAGAGAGCACTTTAATTTGGTCATAAGTCAAGCTCTTAAAGACATGAAACAAGACAGAAGGAAACTTCATCCAGTTTATGTTTTGGGAACCCATAGTAAAGTTTATAGACATTTGTCTGATCAGAATCTCAAAACTGACTGGTCTGCAAAACCAACTTTAATGTCAGGTTTGTAGTAGTTTTAGGTCCTTGTTCTACTCAGTGGTACCCCTCTTTGTGACAGAAAACACAGGCAAGGGAAAATACCATTTCTGGCAGAAAAGGGATCAAACAGTATGACTATTCAGATCAAAAAGTATATCAGAGTTGCTATACCAAAAACTAGCCACACGAATTCTCTTCTCCCATTAATCAAAATTTAGCAATGAGAAACAGTGATATTTACCTTCTGCATGACTGCATTCCACAGAGAGAGAGGCTGAAAGCCTGGCTGGTAAGAATCTCTTACCTGCTGGCTTGTCAGGTCCTGGGTTCCCTTTACTGTGGCTTCCTGAAAAGCAGAGCGTCTTTAATATGACTGCTGGTTGTGCCAAAACCGTAGGGGCCAAGGAAACACTTCCCCTTCACTCACTTTAGGTTCCCTGAAAAAATCAACTCACAAAAAAAAACAGATTAAAAAAAGACATACAAATTAATTAATGTGCATGGGGGGAAATCACAGAGCAATTACTTCACCGTGCAGTAGGGTACAGATGCTTATATCCACTTCTTTTTAGGAGGAAGAGAGATGAGAAAGTGCAAATAATTTCAAGGGAGTAGTAAATTATTTTTAGGGGACTCACTGGACTTGGATGCACATTGGATGGCCTGGGTCTAAGTCTGTTGTACCCACATAACAGACAATGATTTGTGACAATAATCTGTCCAGGTGTGTTGACAGATTTCAGTCTTTCTTCATGTGATATGAGCTCAGGTATCAAAAGCTCAAGGAAGGAACCAGAGCTGATTATTCTCTTCTTTTGTGTGTCCAGACTTTGGGCAAATAAGGGAACTCAGAGAACAACTTCATCTCGTGCTTTGGAGGGATAGAGGGTTAAGAGAAGGTGGGGTAAGGTGTGTGGGAGGGGAAAGGTCAAGGAGACTTTGAGAGGTTTCTTCAGTTCAACAGTTGAAAAGTGCTATATTTTTGGGGTGTCAGTTTCTGATCCTCAACCCAACACTGTATTGTTAACTACAGGCACTATGTTGTACAATGGATCTTTAGAATTTACTCATCTAGCGTAACTTAAATTTTATACTTATTTACCCTTCAATTCCAGCCCCTGGCAACCATTATTGTTTTCCCTATTTCTATGAATTTTATTACTATGAATACCTCCTATGTGGGGGAAAGTTGGCCCTGAGTTTGAGACTCATCAGGTTTTCTATTTGGTTACTCTATTTGGTTATTTTATTTCTGTTTGGTTACTCCAGCTCTGCCGGTTTATCTCTGCACTTGCCCATTTTCACGCCATCTGAATTCTTAGTCTTTTGATCAGGCATGAAATCCATACCTACACCCCACAGAATTGGTTGTAATCACCCTGCCATCTCTATTACTCTTCTGCAATAAAATTTTAAGTCTTCTAGTCTTTGGTATACTTTAGTTTTCTGTTGCCATTAAATAGATAATTTATGTACATTTTCTGACTTTCTAAAAATTGTTGGTGAAATAATAATTGTAAAACAAGCTGTTCCTTAAAGACTTCATTGAGGTGGTTTTGGTTTCATCCATACAGAAAAATGAAATGCCTAATCTACTTATTTTGCAATTAATGTCCTCACATAGATGGCTATCTAGCTGTATGTAGTGTCACATTATGAAAGCACATTGAAAAAAATATAAACTATACATATATAAACTATGCCATTCTAAAATGTTGCCTACTGTCCTTCCTTAGAAAGTAGTTTTAAAAATTAACCTTCTTTTAATGGTTCATAAATTTGTAATATTGAATGCTTCTCTCTCCTTTCTCTCTCTATCAAATATATAGACAGTGTTATTTTTCAATTATAGGTTAGTGCTAATTGTTTGCAACTAAGTAATTTGACTAGGATTCTAGATCTGTGCTTTTGTTTGTTTGTCTGTTTATTTGTTTTAGAGACAGGGTCTCACTCTCTTGCCCAGGCTGAAGTGCAGTGGCACGATCTCGACTCGCTGGGGCCTTGACCCTCCATGCTCAAGCGATCCTACTGCCTCAGCCTCCCGAGTATATGGGACCACAGGAATGCACCACCATGCCCGGCTAGTTTTTCATCTTTTGTAGAGACAGGGTCTCACTATGTTGCCCAGGCTGATCTTAAATCCTGGGGTCAAGTAATCCTCCTACCTCAGCCTCAACACTGAGGCTGCAACAGCACTGTGCTTATATCTTTCAGGACAGTCTATCTTATGTTGTTTCTTTCTCTCCCTCTGTCTGTCTCTACCTCTATCTCTCTGCAGCTTTGGAGTCTATGATAAGCTTTGTGAATTTATTTAATTTTTAAATTTTATTTTTAAGAGACCTATCATATCATATTGAAGCTTCGCATTAGGTTCAGTTTATCCTTCACCACTGGATTAGAGAGAATTGCCAACACATATGGTAACTTCTGGAACCCTAAAATTTCACAGTCTTCCACAGTCAAATGTTTATTTCTCGCTCATGCCACATGTCCAGTGAAGGCTGACTATAACTCTGCTATGCTTCACCTTCACTCTGGTCTGCGTTTGTTAAGAGTATTATCAATCATGTAGAAGAGAGAAAAGGCATACAGTAGAAACCACATGATGCATCTCAAAACTTCCGCCCGCAGGTGCTACACATGAAACTTCTACCCAATTACTACAGGCCAAAGCAAATCCATGTCTTCAGGCTGGTATCATCAGGGAGAGCAGGTAAATCTTCCTTAAGGAGGGGCAACTAATATTTGCAAAAATAAGATACAGCCTAACACAATGTACTTAAATATATTATTTACATAAACTTTAATTCAGGACTAACAGTAGGTGATATACTCTCTTTTAATTCTGGAGGAAACGAAGCTATGACCGTAGATGTAAAGCTGTCAAATTCAAAAGGCCTGGATTTGAATGCAGATGCAGACTTATGGTTATCAAAGAAGATATTCTTAACTTCTAATCATTTGGTCACATTATTATTAATTAATTATATTCTTTTATTGAGATATCTTAAAAAGTAAGTAAGAATGAGCTAAATAAAAATTAGGACAATGATTTTTTTTTTTCTTTTTCAAAAACTGGGATTGCCATTGCCCTGTTGGAAACTATGTTCTATATGGCTCCTAAGCTTTTAAAATATTTGCTTGTTTATTTTCATGGAAACTTTTTCATGGTGATTCAGTTTTTAAATTATAATATTGCTGTTTAATATTTTTGACCAAGGAGGTAGAGGAGCAATGAGTCAAAGTCAAAGAAGTAGAGCAAGGAGAAAAGGAGGGGCAAGCATAATGCTTTTCATCCCGCAGAAATTGGGAATTTAACAGCTGATTAGCTATTAGAGTGTCTTACAGGTTCCCTTGTGTGTTACATTTCTTTTAGCTTAATTAATGACTCACTCTGCCTTGTAATCTGCCCTCCTTAGATTATTAGCACTGTAGCTTTGTTTATTTAAGGGAAATTTCAGGGAGGCAGGTGTTAAATACTATTGGTCAGTATCTTTCCCGTATTAGAATGCTTAATAATGTCTTGCTGATTCCTATTTAGACCTTTCCGTATTTAACCTGGTTCTATAGTTGATATATAATACAGCTTCTAAATTTTCATTATTCTGGAATGTCTTGAATAATGTTTGAAATTGCTTTTGTAAAAGATTACTTTTTAAGTTCCACAGACAAAGCATAAAATTAAAAATGTTTCATATTCCTTCAGCTTTGGTTTCCACATAAGAATATAAGATCATTGATGTAAAACAAGTGAGTTTCACTTTATACCCAGGTAATACGATCTAGCATTTATTAAAGAAAGCAAAATACAGTCAATATTGGTTGCCGCTGCTCTATTATTGCATTAAGTTACGTGCTACTTTTTCTAAATTCTTCTAGTTTCACAATTTCATTGTTATTAATCCAGGAAAAAAAGAATTTAACACTTTATATTTTTTTCTGTCTCTCTCTCCCTTCTCTTTCTCTCTCTTTTCTTCCTCTATCTCTATCTCTCTGGCTTTGGAAGCTATAATAAGTTCTGCTCAGTTATTTGTTTTTATTATTTTTCGGAGGCACTGCAAACTTGTATTCAGAGGTTCCACATTAGATTTAGTTTGTCCTTCAAAACTGGCTTAGAGAGAGATGCCAACACATATGGTAACTCCTGGAACAGTTTATAGTTTGAACAACCTACAGGAAACCACGAAAGCCACATTTCCTGTCAGTGTTGTGAAGCCAAAATCTGTGTTTGGAAATGAACTTGAGCATGTACTTAAAATCTGTGCAAAAACCCGTTTAGTGATCTTATGTAGTTTTAGAGGTGACATATCCCAAATGACATTCTAATAGAAGCTACCAAAACCTTGATTGCGTTTTAATGAGTGAAAGTAATTTCAAGTTCTATTTTATGTTTTTTTAAATGAATACTATTTTTACAATTTTTAAACACCACTCCAAATCAGAGTTAAGTTCAACTGCTTTGTCTCTCCTTGCTTTGCCTATGAGTTCCATTTATGTTTTTTCTCCAAAAGTCAAGATTTAAAATTTTTATCCTTAAAATAGTTTCCAGTTTTTCATGTGCATTCTCTGAAAAAAGTGTGCAATATGTTTACGTAAATAATGTTTCAGCCATCCCTGGTATTAGATATTAGTTGTGAAATAAAACCAGTAACAAGCTAAATAAATGTTTACATATCTTCAATACACGAGTGCTCTATGTGAATAGGTCGTTTGATCTTTCAGAAAGAACAGAGTTGATAAGAAACACTATAGCAAATTTCCAAAGCCTGAAAGCTCCTGGCTGCTAGCAATTGGCACTTCAAAGATTCTTTGACAGCAAAGATGGTGACAGCTAAGAGTGTATCATGAGGAGAGTTTATAGTAAACAAATGTTGCCTTTGATGCAAATTTGGGTTTCTAAAGACATTAGTTATTACTGAATGGATTTTCAAAGGCTGCTCTACAAAGCCTGCTCGAGAAATTGCTCTGTGGCATTACTCCAAAGCTTGTATTTACCTATGAAAAATGGGACTTTTTCACTTTCAAATAGAGGATTATAGTTACAGGTATCTTCCATGTATATTATGTTCAATAAGGATTATGTGTCAATTTAGCCCAGGGGATAAGCTGTTATGCAATGACTGATATTTGGGAAGATTCCTTGAACTTTGGATGGGCTACTCATCTCTAGCTTTTATCATCCCAGGGCTCACCTATTCAGCAGAATTCTTTCCGTCTATACTCTCTTAGTCTACAGCTTCACCTGAGAAACTTGTGTAGCTATGTATCTGAGTGTGCTCTCCTACCATTATTATTTTTCTCCAATATAGAGTTTTCTTATCTTTCTCTTCTTATTCGGTTAAATTTTAAACTTACTGGAATTCTTCCAAACTCAGTCTCCTCTTCTCTTTCACACTTAGAATATATAGTTTTAGATAGGAAAGTTCATTCTGCAGTGTCTGCTCGCCATGAAGCTAAATTGAATAGAAGCCAGTCTAAGACCAACATTAATTTATTCAAAAATACAAGGCTTTCCTTCAATTTTATGGAAAAAGATTATTTTGTTTGCTAGCATTTATACATATAGATTAAATATGCCACCAGGTGTAGAAAGGGAAACACTACACTGGGTTCTTAGGAATTGCAAGGCAGTTATCAAGCCCTCTTGTTCTCTTACTATTTTCCAACTGTTTATAAAACTTCATGGCTGAATTGGCAGGAAGAAAACAACCACAGGTAAATTATCCACCTGAAGTATTAACATTCATTAACACAGATAACAGTGTCAAATTTAAGAGTATTAGGTGGCAATTGTGGTGAAAGTGGTTTTAATGACTAAAGATGCAATGAGGATAATTTAAAAGGCTTTCGAAAGAAATGTCAACCCAACACTCTAATGAGGGTGAATTTTTTAAAGAATGATGAGACTGTTTACATTCAGCAGACATCTTGTTCTTCAGATAGACCAAAATACAAATGAGACAAGTTAGTAGTAGATGAGGAATAGAGACAAATTATGAGTATCTCTGTCATCCTGAACCATTGGGCTCTTCTTCTTATCTATTGTCTGACATTAGGTATGTTTACAGTAAACCTAAACATTTTTGTTTTAGTGTATAACAACTTATTTTTATTATTTGCTGAGATATTTACACATATATGCACAAATTTTTGCTTGATACAGAAATACCCATTTACTTTCTGTAAGTTGCATATTGTGATACAAAGATGAATCAGGTATAAGTGAATTAATTTCTCAACAAATTTATGTTTATGTTTAAAAACAAACAAAACGATACATTTAAACATCAAAACAGTAAAATGAAGAAATATGTATTATAGCTATGTTAGACAACAGATTAGTATTTATGTATTATTCAGTACAGATATAAGTTGGTACAATCAGCCCTATCATCTCAATATATGCTTTAGGCAAAACCCAATACATAGTTAATGTAAGAAGAAATCAGGATGTGTAACCAATGCATCTATAAAGGTTTCACTGTCACTAATAATCAAATAGTTGTAAATTAAAACAAGTTTTGATTTTGTTTTTCAAGTTTGCAAAACTGGAAACAAATTATAAATAATAAGATACCACAACAAAGACACTTTTTCTTGCTTCTTTTTTTTTTTTTTTTTCTGAAATGGAGTCTTACTGTAGCCCAGGATGGAGTGCAGAGGCAGGATCTCGGCTCACTGCAACCTCTGTCTCCTGGGTTCAAGTGATTCTCTTGCCTCAGCCTCCTGAGTAGCTGGGTTTATAGGCGCCCGCCACCACAGCTGGCTAATTTTGGTATTTTTTTAGTAGAGAGGGGTTTTCTTTCACGATGTTGGCCAGGCTAGTCTTGAACTCCTGATCTCAGATGATCTGCTCGCCTCGGCCTCCCAAAGTGCAGGAATTACAGGCATGAGCTGCCACACCTGGCCAAAGAATGCTATTCCTAATAGTAAAAGCTTTAAAAATTGTATTTAAATGATATTTTAAATTGACATTTTAAAATAATGAATTTATCAGTCAGCATTTGGCCAGGAAAACAGTTTGTAACTAAAATGAATTGACTAACATACACAAGATGTCATAATTAATGTTTCAGGACGTTATAATATTACTTTTGGACTTATCTTTGTTACAGAAGTGTAAAATAAGACATTTGTATTATCAGTTCTGCTTTGATGAACTAGTTTTCACTTTCACCACAAGTGTGTTAAAAACATTTTCTCACAAAGATAGTCATTTCAATGAGTTAAAAGAAACATTTATTGGGTTTGAGGAAGCAAAGCAATGTGTGAACATGAAGAATTGGGGTCAGAAAAGTGAGAGAATAAGAATTTAGTTAGATAGCCAGGAACTAGAAAAATTCATGTAACATAGAAATCAGAGCAAAATGTGCCCCAAGAGCATGTGAGACATCAGCAGGAAATGAGAAATAGGTGAAGTCAAGTAGAAGAATAAGTCCTTGGCACACATAAATAAGGAAAGGCATCACAACTGAGGCCATTTTCTATTGCAGTCTTGCTGAACTTTAAGCTTCTTGAGAGCACGGACCATCTTTTATTCCAATATGTAGTAGAATGGCTGAAAGAAATGTGTTCAAAAGTAGAACTGAAGTAATGGACTCTGTACCCTTTAACCTTGAGGTGGCCTATTCTGGAGTTTTCAGCCACTTAATATCAAAACAAATTGCCAAGCCAAAATAAATGATAATTTTACAGTTATATTTTATTTGAATGAAAGGCAGAAAAATATTTCATTTATTCTGTAGAAGAAGGTAGATATCTTGGATTGAAAAGGTCAAAATAAAAATTTTTGTGCTTTGACTTCACTTTGAATTACATCTTTTTTGTGATACTTGGTATACAATATTATGTGCATTTTTTAATGTTTTTCTCCCCTATTACAGAGTAAGCTTTTTGGCCTGGAACATATATTCCTCTTTAAATTCTCAGCACCAGGTTGTACTGATAGTTTCCACTACTTTTAAATTGATCTGAACATTTTCCCCTTTCGAACAACCATTCATTTCCCTTCTCCATCTCATGCTTTAGGCTGAATCAACTTTATACTTGACTCAAAGAGCAGACCTGTGTTCCAGGCCTGAACAATATGATTCTTTTCAGAAATGAGTCTATAACCCCAAAGTAGACTTCACCAGTGAAAATCAATCTTTGAGATGATTGCTACAGTTCTTAAATAAGAAGCATTCTTTTCTTTTGAACTCCAAACTGTAAGAATGATGTAAGCAATGCTTACACAATATAAAGAGATCCTGACCAATAATGAAAGAAGTAGAAGAAAGAGTAAAGTGAAAAGCTAAAGTGGAAGAGAGAGAAAGAGAGAGATGGAGAGACTTGATGGTACCGAGCCCTTAGAATGCTCTCTGAAATCTAACCCTATTTTCCGAGGGTTACATAGGCCAATACATTTCTATTTTGTATTTTAGTTTGTTTGAATTAGGTATCTGTCACCCACAAGTCAGAAAGTGATAAAAATTTTCTAGTAGAAACTAAGATCAATTGTAAGAATATTATTGGGAAATTCGGGAAAATTTGAATGTAGACTCTATATTTGATAAAATTCTGTATAAATGTTCATGTCCTATGGTATAATAATAGTAGTGAGGCTATCAGAACGTATTGAGAAATATATTCTGAAATATTTAGAGGTTAAACATCATAAAATCTTCAACTTTTAAAAGGATCACCAAAATAAAGTATATATTTATATAGAGAGACAAAACGAACATTTAAAACATTTAAAAATTAGTGAATCTAAGTGACGACTGTATCTGTGTTCACTGACTATTCTATTAACTTTTCGGTAGGTCTAACATTTCTCAAATATAATTTGAGGCGGGGAGGGAACCCAAAAAGCAAAAATTATTGAGTACCATAATTGCTTCATAATAGATGCTCCACAATGCACTTTTTTCCCCCAATTTTTGCTAAACTTTGTAAGCTCCTTTATTCACTTGAAGTAATCAAAATAGTTAAATCAACAGTACAATGCTTTCATTACCACCATGTTTTATGCACAGAAGTCAAATTGTGTAATACTTTATTTGGGAATGAAAGTGAGTTATGTATCTAGATGACAGAAAGGATCAACTTATCAAATCAGACTCACATGAATCAGAGATCTTACCCAGAACTAACCTTCCTTCATCACTTCAAGGATACAAATAACCAGCACATGCAAAACAAAGGGAGGCTTAAGAGTATCATCACAGCTCCCTGAGTCCTTTGTTGTCACATTAGGACACCCTCTGTCCAGAACAATATCTTAGGATTCTAAGTGATATACGTGGCTGGATTACATACCCAAAATGGAGATGTTTCATTCCTGAAACATCTTTATTTTATACTCAGTTACATAGCTCAGACATTTTCCAGGGAGCCATGCCCTATATATCTTCCTATTCTGTGTTTGCTTACCATAAGCAATCTTAGACACACAAAGCATGTTCCACAGATAGTCTCTGTTAGTAAGTATCATTATATGTTTGCCAAGAAGTCTGTTGCTAGCAGTCAGCATGTTTACAGGGAGGTCTGACCACATCACCTTTCTTTTTGCTTTCCCCAGGACATGTAACCTCTCAAATTGAGAGAATGGATTGCAGAGCTATTGTTGACTGTATTTGCCCCTGTATCTCACCTTCCCCTCTCCAAGACCTCCTTGTCAATTACCCATATTGGTGTCAGTTTATCCACATCCATGCTTTCAAATTTAAACAAAGAAACTAGGCAAAGGCAGTTCTGTATTCACTAGGATTAGGGAGGAGAAGATAATCAACTGCTGGTTAGTGAGAAGAAAGAGAGGTGGAGAAAGTAAGAGACCCCAGTAACAGAGGTATCTAAGGATAGGGACATAGTTATATGTAAAACATGCAATAATTTTATATATATGTGCAAAAGTGATACACACATATGTACATAATTAAATAAAACACAATTACTATCTACGTTTCTTTGTCACCTAATGTTTTATGCTGTTTGTAACTGAAAAAAAAAATTCCCTTCTGAATAAAATGTCAATTTTGTGATTGCATTTTTTCTTGTCCTTACTGCAATATTTCAATTATGTATATATATATTTTGAGGCAGGATTTCACTCTGTTGCACAGGCTGGAGTGTACTGGCCTGATCATGGTTCTCTGCCACCTTGACATCCTGGGCTTGAGCAATCCTTCCACCTTTACCTGAGTATCTGGGACTATAGGCATGCACCACTGTACCTAGCTAATTTTTTTTTTTTTATTTTTTGTAAAGATAGGGTCTCACTATGTTACCCAAGCTAATTGTTTAAATCTGAGTGACAAAGTTTTAGTTTTATTAAATTTGATCAATTTCATTTGTTACTGTCATAATGGCAAATCACTTTCATACATACATGATGTTGGTGATATATGCATGTGTGTATGTGTATATATACATACATCTTAGTACTTATGAATCATCTTAGGACTTTCTATGTGTAGGTAGAAAGAAATGATCGCTCAATAAGGCATATTATCCTAAAGTAATACCATACATGTGTATATCAATGAATTTATACATATATCATTGTGTGCAGCACAGTTTAAATTCCTTGATGACATACTTCCATTACACAAAATAATATATGTTCAAATATGACATGATTTGCAAGACTTTTTACTATTTTGCTATTTTAAAATAGAATAATTTCATGTTACCTGTTATTCAGAAATTATTTCCATGTATTTCATATTTGTGTTTGGTAAGAAGCAGTTAAATAATACCTAGAGTGTCCTTATTGTCATTACATAATAATAAAGCTTTTTATTTTGTCCCATTCTGGGAATGAAACCTCATGTTTTATGCAAGGAGAACCTAGATAGTTTGGAGGCCTGTGTCCGGCTTTCTACCTAGAACTTGCAGAAGAAAGCTGTCTTACTTTATTTGCACTGCTATTACAAAATACCTTGAACTCGGTCATTTGTAAACAACAGAAATTTATTTCTCACAGTTCTGGGGCTGAGAAGTCCAACTCAAACCACCAGCAGATTTAGGGTCTAGTAAGGGCTGCTTTCTGGTTCCAGAATAGCTTCTTGTTGCTGTGTCCTCACATGGTTGAAGGGCGAAAAGCACTATGGCACTCCCTTCAACCTCTTTCATAAAAGGACGAATTCATTCATGAGGCGGGAGCCATCACGACTGAGTCACCTCACTAACGAACTCACCTCTTACTACAAGCACATTGGGTATCAATTCCAGTGTATGAACTTTGGAGGGGCATTTTGTTGCAGGACTTTCTCCTGAGTTCAGCTAAAAATCAGATTCTTGCCACACGGCCAGGAAAGATTAGGCTCTCCGACACATAGAAGGGTGGGAAAAACAAAGTTTATTGGGCAAAAAAGGAAGAAGAGAAAAACTTTCAGCAGAGTGGGACGGAAGCCTGTTAACTAGCTCCCGACCCACCACACAGGAACTCAAGAGGCCGGGCTCCTCCCCTCTGCAAACAGGACAAACTTCTGTGGCTCCACCCCATTCTCCCAGTGTGCAGGCCAGACTGGAGGTCTCCAGGGAGTCCTTTTCCCTTGGCTGTCTCATTATATATTCAAACCAAAGCAAAAGCTATGGACACCTCTTTTCAAAAGTATCTTGTTCACACTGTAGGATAGTACTGGAATGGGGGCAGGGGGCCCAAACAGCTATCCTTGCAGTCCCTTCCCCATGTGATCCTGGCATGGAGAGGGGAGAACTCAAAGAATCCCTGCATCTCCCAGAACACGGTGTGGAGATTGACTGGGAGTGAACCAGTGAACTCACAGTCCTGAAGTGGACTTGTAACCCTAAAGAAATGAACACAAAATTTTCAAAGCTGGTCACTGGAGATGCCAAGGGGCAGACACCCAAAGATGAGATAAAGTGAGCTATACCTCATCAAAAGCCAACTAGAACCCACCAACTCTCTCTCCAGTCCCTGAGAACAGAAATCAGCCCAGCGAGAAAGGCAGAAAAAGGAGAAATAATTGTGAAATCACTATTTACTTTTAAAAGACTGAATTATATATCTTGAATTTACAGTGAGAAAGCACATTAAATTGACTCAAATATGTTGTCCACCATTTAGAGAACTAAGGCTGAGTTAGAGATAAAATTTGAGCTATAAAACAATGTTCTTTCACTGCACACTTGAGTCTAATGGACTCCTTCAAATTTTATATCCTCCAAACATTCATATCTTTACATTTTTGTCATGAAAGTACAAACGGTTTGTCATGCATTGAGAAACCAAGATTCATGGATATAATCAGAAAGCATCTTTTCTCTTCCATTGTCTTTTAAAAATGTGTTCAATGATCAAGTACCACCTCTATGCTCTGCTGAAAACTCCAAAAAGCATTCCTCCAAAAGCATTCCTATGCTTTTTGGCTTACTTTTATTATAAAAGATCATATAGTTACATGAGAAAAAAAATACGTTTTCAATTTAGTGATTACATGTTTCTAGTTGTTTTCCAGTTCTCAAAGAATCTAAACATCACACCTGATTTAAAATGAGATCTTCCCTTTCTCTTTTGCAACTTGCTGCTTGCTGGCCTCTGGCAGGTCACAGTGGTATTACGTTGCCCTTATATTTTCACCTCTCTTTTAAATTTAGTTAAGGTCCTTAACCACAATATGATTAAATGGCTGGAGGGAGGTGAGTTTAGGGAGACAGGAAAGTTGTCAGCTTATCCTGCAGAAGCTGGCTTTGTATTCTGGGGCTTGTCTGGTGTTTAAAATACAATATGATTTATAAGAGATATTCATACTCTAGGAGTGAGCCATTTTCAACAACAGCATTCTTCTCCACTCAGCTGCCAAATCAAGTAGCCACTCCATGTCTCTTATTTCCTGTCTCTCTAGATTTCCCAGGTGAGAGGCAGAAACAAATCTGCTGAGTCCCTCTGAACGCAGCAAAGATTTATCAAACTTTTTTATTCTCCTGAGTGAAGAGAACGTTATGCCACTTTTTTCCACTAGAGTGTAGGCCCTTACAACACAGCACTCCCCAGAGAAATACTTGAAGCATAGCTTCTTTCTTTTTCCATGCTCTTGCATATCCACAATGTGGATAGAAGAGGCTAGAGTCAGTAATCAATTTTGGTTATTCTTCTTTTCCAAGAACCTCATGCTAGTCAATATTGATATTTTATTTTATTCAATATTGATGTGTATGCTTCATTCAAAATTAGGGAGACCAAAGTCGATATTTATATGCTGTTTGTCTCTATCTATGTATCTATCTATCTATCATCTATGTATCTATTGCTCTCTTTTTTCTTTTTTTTTAGACAGTTTCACTCTGTCGCCCAGGCTACAGTACAGGGGCATGATCTCAACTCACTGCAACCTCTGCCTTCTAGGTGCCTCAGCCTCCAGAGTAACTGGGATTACAAGCACGTGCCACCATGCCTGGCTAATTTTTGTGTTTTCGGTAGAGACGGGGTTTCGCCATGTTGGCCAGGATGATCTCGAACTTCTGACCTCAATTGATCTGCCTGCCTCGGCCTCCCAAAGTGCTGGGGTTACAGATGTGAGCCACTGCACCAGGCCTATATATCTATCTATATTTGTAACTTTTCATCTATTTACCTATTCTAATTGGTTTTACTATACTATATGCTTATAGTTCAGAGTACATTAGCTAGCATTCCAACAGGATCTTCTCATTTGCAATGTCCACATTTAAGCATTCAGAAGGGTCTATTTTCTCATTGCCAAAATAAGGAAAATTTGATTCACCATCTATAGATTCTCTTGTAAATCTGATATTTAAAATTATTTGTCCCTTGTTCCTACCATGGATCCTTCGTGGAGCAAGTAAGCAAGGTATATACCATGTTCTAGATATAAAATTCTTTCTTTCTTAATATGGCGAGGCATATAAATAAGTCTCAATTATGAGTGTAGATAAGCTACTTTGAGTTTTCTTCAATTTTCATATTGTGTATACCAGTTCACTATAACTGTAAAGTTTCAGACACCTTGTAGATGAAAAGCAATATGTGTGTGAATGTGAGCAGTTAAGAATAAAAACCAAGTTGCCGGGCACGGTGGCTCAAGCCTGTAATCCCAGCACTTTGGGAGGCTGAGACGGGCGGATCACGAGGTCAGGAGATCGAGACCATCCTGGCTAACACAGTGAAACCCCGTCTCTACTAAAAAATACAGAAAACTAGCCAGGCGAGGTGGCAGGCACCTGTAGTCCCAGCTACTCGGGAGGCTGAGGCAGGAGGATGGCGTAAACCCAGGAGGCAGCTTGCAGTGAGCTGAGATCTGGCCACTGCACTCCAGCCTGGGCGACAGAACGAGACTCCATCTCAAAAAAAAAAAAAAAAAGGAGAATAAAAACAAAGAAAACTGCCCAAAGAGGCAAAATAAGATTTAAAACAGTAACACACACACACAAAGCATGACTTCAGGAGAGACTTATACCCACCAGATTTGTGACAGAACTCAAAGTTACACATTGCAACAAGGAATAGCAAATATACAAAATACACTTTCTAATAGTGTCTGAGTAAAGGAAGTAAATAAATAACAGAAAAAAAGTGAAAAAGAAGTCTCACAAGATTGAATAACATTCACATGAACAAATTCCCTCTGTGCTTAAAAATATATACAGTTCATATTCCTGAATCACGCTAGTCACTTGGACATAAAGCAGGACTTGAGTGTTTCATCTGTTTACCTTATTGAATTGTGTGCCTATAGATTCTGGAGAAGTTCTCAAAAGGAACTGTTTTTCCACCAGTTTATATCAAATTATATATAATCATCCAAATACAAAGTTCAAGAGCTCCAACCTCTAAAAAACAGCAGAAGGTATTCATTTTTATTTCCTCATTTTGACTTTTAAGTATACATATAAAGGACCTATTTTTTAGATGAATTCATGCTTTGAATGTTTCCTTGAAATTCTCCCTTCTGAATGTGATTTAATCCATGTTGGTTTTATATGTCGACTTTTCATTGGTTGTTAATATCAATAAGGCTGCTTCACGCATGTTTATACTACTTGAATCTATATAAGTTATTCTTCTAAGTGTTTTGTACTGTATATTTATTAAGGATGTAGTCTTTTTATCATTTTATGTTTGTAGTCATTAGCCTTATTTTCCTACATTGCTCTATAGTGAATATCACAATCCACTATAGTCATTAGCTAATGATCCATTGTCTCCTAGAGGCAAGATTAGAAACACAGAGATGCTCATGCTGAGCAAGTGAAAACTGACTATCTCACACCTTGTGAAAAGGAATTAAAGAGAAAAATCCAATTAGATACTCTTAGTAGGGGTCAGAAGAAGTAAGGAATTTTATGTTATTCTATATTCACATTGTCAATATAGCATAGAAGAAAATTATGCATTGAAGAGGCAGATATTTATGAAGTGGGTTACTGGACAATTACTGAAATTTCTGTGGCCAAAAAAATGCAAATTATAAGCAATGGCTTAATTTCAAGTCATCCTTTACTATTCAGTCAAACTACCTCTGTATGTTTCAACATACTAATTTCAGTATCAAAAGTGCTCAGTAACAATAACAGTTTTTGAAGGTTTTTCCAGAATGTACTGCTGGCAAAGATTCACAGATCCTTATATTTAGTGTTCACTTTCTAGAATTAATTTGACAAAGTAAGAAGTTAAGAGTACAATAGACTCCTTTAATTGGGACTCAGCTGAATCGTTGATATTGAATAATTTTTGTATTACAGAATAGTTGTACTTTTTCCTCATTACACATTTACAATCTTATAGCTCTATCTCAGGCCATGATATAATTATTCTTTACAACATTAATTATAGTGAACATAACACTGTGTAATGTCGACATAGGGTTTTTAATTTTAGGCCTGTGACTTATGTACACAGCTTCCAGAGTTAATCACTTAAATTTCACCCCCTCACCACCAATTATTTTAGTAGATGTGATCATTTAAAACAGCGGTAAAGAGAATGTTTGGTGGCAACTTTCCGTTATTTTATATGCCATCTCTCATATTCTTTGTTTTTAATGTTTGGCTCACTTTATATCAATCTTTAATAAACACTTTTTGTTACAATTTAAATGTTTAAATTTCTTATTTCTCATTATTTCTATGATGTCATTCTTTGCAATTTAAAATTTAATTAAATTCTGATGAATCTTTCTTGCCAGAGTATTATCAATCATGCCATATGTGTTATCTCTGTTTTATATCTTTAAGAAGTGTGTTGCATGTGGACTTATGTGCTACAAAATGTGTTCCCAACTATAGTCATCTGATAGTTTAATCATTTTAGCAAGATGTATTTAATTTCTAATTTTAGAAAGCTTAAAATTCAAAAGGTAGGAAAGCAACTATGAAATAGCAGAAAGGGAACAAAGAGAAAGGCTGAAAGCCAGAAGGTGACAATGTCATAGAAGTCAAGATAGATCGAGATTCTAAAGTTAACATGAGGAGAACAGAAGTGTTCCCTCTGGGTCTCAAATGAGGAATGACAGATGTATTCATGGTGTAGGTTGTAGGGTTATGCTTGGATTGGGGAGAATACTTGTTTCAATACGACAGGAAGGGAAAGGAAGAATAAATGCAAATAGCAGTTTACTAGCTGGAAGTAAGATGGGCAGTGGAAGTGAAACTGACCCAGTTGTCCCATAGAGCTGACGTTTATGCTTTCTTTGAATAAACATGGAAATTGGCCCTCCTCCTCTTAAAATTTGAGAAAGTTATATTTGTCTCATCTGAGTCCCCTTCTTGGAAAACCAGCCATCATGCCTCACAGATCGTATCAAGGAGCTGCAATGCAACAGATCACTGCATTTGGACAATAAGACTCCAAACCCCTCACCCATCATGACTACCTTACCAACCACCTGCTTCCTGTTGACTAAATCTTCTTCCCTACCCCTCCCTAATCCCTGTTTTACCACACATTTCTTTTCTACTATATAAATCCCTAATTTTAGTCCATCAGGAAGATAGATTTGATAATGATCTCCCATATTCTCAGCTGTAGCACCTGATTAAAGCCTTCTGCCTTGGCGATACACATTTTCTCAGTGATTGGCATTTGCTGTGGCAAACAGGAGAACCCAGACCTAATCCCTGGTGTTTCAGTAACAGAAGGAGTTCTTGCTTAATTATTTTATTTGCTGAGAAGAAAAAGAGAAAGTGGTAAGGTTTAGAACCTGAGGTGACAGATGTGGGCAGAGAGATAAATAAATGTCCATGTATAAGAAAAGGGATTAGTAAACATCTTTAACATTTTCGTTGAGTTTAGAAACAATGGTTTTCAAGTCATGACAATGTTTATATTTTTATTTTGCAATACTTAATAACATAAAGTTAAAAATGGAAGAAAATCATCATTTGAATAGATTTAAAGTTTTGTAATTTTGGAATATGTCTGGAAAAAAAGAAATAAAGATAATTAAAGGTCTTAGAAAGAGGGTTCTTAAAGTAGTAGACCATAGGTTTCAGATTTAAAATAGAAAAAAAAAAAAAGTCCTAGGAGTATGTGACTAGACCAAGAGGACATAGAAGGATAAAGGAAATTGAGTCCTTAATTAAAACAAACAAAGAAGCAAACATAAAAAGAGTAAGAATGAGGAAAAAATAACATGAATATGAGGAAATTGAAGTGTTAGATTTTAAAGTTGTAAATGTCTGACAGATGCAAAGTTTCTGAAGTGCCTGTTAGAATGAGTTACTGAAGCAGAATATTAGTAAATATCATTAAAAATGAAAAATAATTTCTTAAAAGTTAAAGTCTGTTGGCTGAGACAACTAGAGCCAAATTGATAGTGGCAGTGAGGGGAGCAATGAAATAACCAGAAAATGAATCCACACATACAAGTTCCTTATCAGTAAAAGGATTGTGGTGAAGAAGTGGATGCAACCAGGAAATGATGGTTGAGAAAAAAAAAAGACAACAGAGCAACAACAAAACATCTGATTTTTAATGTTTTAATTAATTATAATTTTAATTTTTGTCGTGAGTTCTTTAATGTTTTATAAATAAATTTGAAAATATTCTTTATTATTTTACATTATATTAGATAGATTTGTTAAAGAACTTTTACAAAATTTTGGAAACTACAAAGCTGGCCGTGATAAAAGAAAAATAATCCTTGTTAAATAAGCATGGATCCACTGCTGAGAGTCATGAGTGCACTCATTGTGCTCATTCTATAAATAGGGAATAAATGACTAGCCATTAAAGCTAGCAATGGCCTCATGTTTAGTCCTTTTAATCTAGTAAAAGGCAATTTTTATGGTGTTATATATGTTAATTGTACCATTTATAATTATCTTCCTTAATTAGTAAAGCTACAAAAATAACTCTAAATTTAGACTGGTCTTATTGCATATTACTTACAGGAGACATAAATATATTACTGAAAGTTTTGACTTGTGTTGTTATTAGGAAAAGATAAGTAGGAGGCTGTAACCAAATTATATTACTTTCACACTATACAAATAGATATTTTCTTATTGCTTAGCAGAGTGTGTTCTTATCTTTGTGATTTTTGCCCAAAAATGGAGACAAGTGTGCTGACAAATTTTTACTTATGTCTCTTCTTTTAAAAATGCTTTAATTTACCTTGGTAAACAGAAAAAAACTCATATCAACTGAATTTAAAATGTCTTTTGAGGACAGATATATGTGTTTTTTCTATTATGTTTTATTGCCTTTGTTTATTGTTTCTTTGTGTTTGGTGTGTGTGTGTCTGCACTATAAATTCTCCATAGAAATTTTAGCAGAGAGATATGGTATAGGTCATGATGATATTCATAATTTAATTGTCAAGATTAAGCTGTTAACGTGGAGTCGTGAGACTCTCATTTGGACAATTTTCTGTTCGTTTCAAAGTATTAGTACGGTAATTTTTCAGATAGGCTTAGATTTTCAGAAAATGTGTCTCCATTTCTTCAAAGCAACCGTGCTTTCTGCCATAATAGACAATACTGTGAAACCTTAGTCCTCAAATCATTGGAAAGAAATGTCCATGCAAATTTTTGAAAGTATGTCTTAATTACTATTGTGTCAAATGATTGTTTTTATATTTTATTGTTTTACCTTAATAGAATAGAAAAGTAAACATGCTGAAAATAAATAGTATGTTTTTATCAAATTTATATAATTATTTATCTAATTTGCCAACTTATATAACCATGCAATTTAAGAACTGATAATTATATTTTACAGATGAATAAACCAATGATTAGAAAATTAACGTGACATTTTAAAAGTTCAATTAACCTTTCTCCCAATGATAAGGGAATTTACATCAGCTTTTTCACTACAACATGTCTCCTAATATATGGAGTATGTCTAACTCCAAGGACTGAAGAAATGGTAGGAAGCCAATTCTGAAACTTAATTATTTCTTAATGAAACTGGCCCAAGCATCCCACAGACAGTTATTTGGGGATAAACATAGAAATTGGCCCTTCTGGTCTTAAAAAGCTTGAAACTTGTATTTGCTTTATCTGAGTTCCTTCCTCAGGGAAGGATCTTTAGGCCTCTCATGAAAGGTATCAAAGAACTGAAACCAGATCACCACAACAGATGCTGGACTCCTCATTTACCACAATTGCTTTTTTGCCCCTCCCAGGTTCCTGTTTTCTTATACATAGTTAGATTTCTTGCCTGCTATACAAACCCCTGGTTTTAGTCAGTTAGGACATGGATTTGAGACTGAGCTCCTATCTCGACAGCTGATGCACCCGGTTAAAGCCTTCTTCCCTGACAATACTTGTCATCTCAGTGATTGGCTTTCTGTGTGATGAGCAGCAGGACCTAGACCAAACCACTGGTGTTTTGATAACATTAATAAAGTATATGAAACCATCTTCTGGTTTCTGCATTTCACAGTTGCCAAATTTAGCATATCATATTGTTCTGTGGTCTGTGGTCTGCGTTCTGTGGTCAAAAAAAAAAAAAAATTAAGGTACACAAATCCCATTGTTCAAGTTGCTAGAAAACTTGAGGATTGGCCGGGCGCGGTGGCTCAAGCCTGTAATCCCAGTACTTTGGGAGGCCAAGGCAGTTGGATCACGAGGTCAGGAGATCGAGACCATCCTGGCTAACACAGTGAAACCCCGTCTCTACTAAAAAATACAAAAAACTAGCCGGGCGAGGCGGCGGGTGCCTGTAGTCCCAGCTACTCGGGAGGCTGAGGCAGGAGAATGGCGTAAACCTGGGAGGCGAGCTTGCAGTGAGCTGAGATCCGGCCACTGCACTCCAGCCCGGGCGACAGAGCAAGACTCCGTCTAAAAAAAAAAAAAAAAAAAAAAGAAAACTTGAGGATTAAATATACATCTCTTCTTCAGTAATGGTCCAAAACATTAAAAAGATTTATCATAGGTGAGTCCTGATTTTTATAAAATCCTTTATTGTTATAATGAGCAGCTCTTGTCACAGAGAAAATGTGCTGTAAGAATGAGTGACCATTTATCTCTTCTGAACATTACATCAGAATATGAAATTAATATAGGATTGACATGCCTTTTACAAGTTTAAAATGACTCTTTCAATTATTTTCAACCGTCTTTCACAACAATTATTTATGGATATTTCCCAACATACCAAAATGTTGAGAATTTGACAATAAAGACTCATATACCCAGTACCATGATTCTACCTTAAGCATTTCATTATACTTGTTCTGTCACAGAACTTCCCTCTATCCATTCTTTTATCATTACATAATCTGTCTTATTTTTTGATTTTTGTAGAAAATAGTTTAGGTATCAGTATACTTCCTCCTAAATCTTTTGTTATATGTATCATTAACCAGAGTTCACTATTCTATTTTGTATACAATGAAATATAGACAAATTTTATAAGCATATGCTGAGTTTTGACAAATGTATAACTAGATAATGCATGTAACCTATATAATCCAAACACCTATATGGAACACACAGCATTACTATCATCCTAGAATGATTGTCCATGACCCTTTCTGGTAACATTCTGTCTCCATCTCACAATATACAACCATGAACTGCTTTTTTATTTTCACTAATAAGGTTTACGACTCATTATCCTAAAATATCATTGCTCATATTTTGAAGAACAGAATTTGCTTGCCCAAAATACGCCTTTTCAGCCTAAGGATTGTTTTGAATTGATAATTTTAAGAAATGCAGATACATAAGAAGTTCTGGAAATTTACCCTTTTGTAAGAGAAAATTAAACCTATAAAAGAAATCTCCATTTGTAAAGGTATTTCCTTCTCTGCACCACAAAGATAAGGAAGACTAAATTACTAGACATTTTTAATCAATGCAGAAGGTATTTTAAATCCTAAATTAAGGTGTAAATGTGCGAGACAAACCTTACTCTTGTAATACAATACTTTTACCGGCCATTTTGCCTTAAGTAGACTTTTTTCCACACACCCTATTTTCTTTGCCTCAGAGAATGACAGTACTTAAGCCTGAAGTCAAAGCTACTTCTCTGAGATCTCCTGTAGAGATTTACCCATTTCTCTGGCTACCTCCCATATATACCCGAAGAATGCATGTTATAAAACTTCTGTTTGTTTTTCTTTTATTAATCTGTCTTTCATTACAGGAGTCTGTTCCTACTAAAGAGTATGGAAGATAGAAAATATTTATCCTTCCCTATACTACCATATATTAATTTTGTTTGTTTTAGAGCTTCATGTTATAGCACATACTCTTGTGTAAGGCTTCTTTCATGCAACATAAGTTCATTTTTCCTTTTCATCATAGTATTTTTTCTTTCTCCTACTAATTAGATTATGTTACTTTTATTGACCTAAGTTAATGAGAATAAGTTTATCCTCTCTACAGATAAACTGAGAGTATTTGGTTTTATCCCAAACAGTGACGAGACATTGTTGTTGGCCTACTCATTTCTAAAGTTCTTTAGTTTAATATTCTTTTATTTTTTCATAATTAGAACCTTCATTCTACTCATTTATAATCACTGATTCTACAATTACATAAATTGCTTTAATTTTTCAATCTATCTCTTTTGTCCCCACAATTTCTCATCCTGCCTTTCTCTCTTTAAAGTACAGATAATTCTTTCTTCAGTTACCCTCTCTTCTGACTCTACAGTAAAACATGCCTGACATTACATAAAAGTGAAAATATGTTCTTTGAAATGACATTTGTTTTTTAAGTTTTGAAATTTGGGAAAACATTTTTTCTGATTATCCTTATACTTTAAAATAGATGCTTAATAAAAACCCTGTTAACAGAATCTCTTTCAGTGTAATCAACTGAAGGGTTCTTTGTGCCCACTACCCAGATGAAATCAATTCACTGAGACTGCAGCATTGAAGTAAAGAGAGTTTAACTGATATGAGGCTGGCCATGCAGGAGATGGAGTGATGACTCAAATAAATATCCCTGACGATGGAGGTTAGGGCTTTTCAAGGATCATTTGGTGCACAGGGGCTTGGGAATGGGAAATGTTAATTGGTTGGGGATGAAATTTTAGGGATGTGGAAAATGGTCTTCATGTGCTGCATCAGCCTCTGGGCAGGGTCAACAGGATTGGTTGAGTCACAGGTCATAGGTCTGGGTGGAGTCAACCAGTTGCCAGAAATTCAAAATTCTGAAAATACATCTCAAAAGTCCAATCTTATGTTCTAAAATAGTGTTCTAAAATCTGCAGGAGCAATTAGAGAAGTTACAAATCTTGCGACTTCCAGAATGGGTTGGCTGATTATTGTTTTACGATGCCTACACTGGCAGAATGATTTTCATTACTTTTACAAAGGCAGTTTAGTTTTGGGAAGGACTATTATCATCATTGCTTTAAAGTTAAACCATAAACTAAATTCCTCCCACAGTAAGCTTGGCATATGCCCAGGAATGACCAAGGACAGCCTAGAGGTTAGGAGCAAGATGGAGTCAACTATGTCAGATTTCTCATACTGTCATAATTTTGTGAAGACAGTTTCATTAGCACAGGCTAGAAATAGATGCTGTTGGTACCTACTCAGACCCTATTTGCTAACCAGGTTCCTACATTCCTCGGCTGGTATGAGTATTAGCTGCTGAGGACTCACAACTGCAGTCATTGCTGGAGAATTTCCCAGGACTATTGGGCACAATTTGATGTAGAAATTCATGGGAGGCTACAACCTTCCCAGACACTGTATCACAGCCAATTACTTGCATACAGAAGGCTGATCCTCTTACATCAAGTGGAAGTAACTCTAAGATGCCATTCACAAATGTAGCTCCCCAGAGGATCAAGTTGAGACTTTAACTGAAACCAAATTTTGCATAGCTTTTCCCCCTACTCAATCCTGCTTTTTTCCCTTTCTCATAGGACTCTCTTGGGGGCATGCCCTCAATAAATCACTTTTAAATGAATCCCATTCAAAGCCTTTACTTCTGGGGAACCCAAACTAAGAGAGCTTCACTGCCTCTTTTATCTCTCTGTGCTCCATAGTGAGTCACCAATTAATAGGAATGGATTAGTTAATATGTATACTCTTTGGGGGTGGTATAATCTTTTAACTCTTCAATAATTTTTCTTGTAATGAATATTTTAAATTTTAAAATGTGAAGATGTTACAGGGGCCAAGGGAAAGTTTTCCCTTAGCACCTCGAAAGTTCACTGAAAAATCAACTGACAAAAGGCAGATTAATGGAGAAAAGACGCACAATTTTTTAATGTGAACATAGGTGAGAACCACAGAGTGATTCCCCCGACTTCCCAATGCAGTACAGAATCGTATATGCCATTTTTGGAGTTACACAAAAGATGAGGGTTCAGAGCATGGCCACAAGTAGGTTATGGTGGTTAAATCAGGTTATGGTGGCAAGACAGGTAATGGGAGGGAGAGCAAAGGAGGCCTAATAAAGGTGATTTGTTATTTAAATGAACCTCACAGGTAGCAGCCTTCAAGAGAGTAGATGGTAAATGTGTCTTTCAGACCTTTAGAGGTGTCAGACTCAGTTAATCCTTCCTGGATCAGACAAGGGAAGACCTTCAGAGAAAGTCTAGCTACCTCAAATGCAAATATGCAAATATTCCCTTACAAAGGCATATTTCCCCCACAAAAGAAAGTTTTGCACAACTACTTCTGTTTTCCGGGTCTCTGAAAACCCATATCAAAATATGTCAAAGAAGTATATATTGTGGGGTAAATTATTTTAATTTCCTTTAATGTATCTTTTGTTTCAACTTTCATTGTCACTGTGTTATTATTACCTTGCTTTAATGATTTTACTATTTGCTTTTTAACTCCTTTTTGATTGTATTTGACAAATTTTCTTAATTTTGTAACTTCTCTATTTTTAACTTTAGTTATCCTATGTTTATTTCTTTATTTAGTTATTACTTTAATTTTTTCTTTTCCTTTTTCATGCATATTTAAAATTTACTTCTAATTTTTGGATTCAGTTTCTAATATGTTAAGGTTCATGATTATTTTCTCATTTATTACTAAAAATATTAATGCTATGATTTTACTTTTTAGTAGAGGATAGCTCTCTTCTGTATGTTTCATATTGTCAGAGGCATTAGAACCAAAGCGACTCCATCTTGAGCGAGGGCTAGGAAAAATGAGGCTGGGACATGCTGGGCTGTATTCCCAGGAGGTAAGTTGTTAGCAGCTTCTAGATGTTTACGGTTAAGGAAACACTGTATCACAGTGGGCTTTGAGTGTAACAGACACCTACCCTTAGTCCCTGCCAGGGAGCCGGAGCCCAAAAGCACTTGCACCAGCCTCTGCACCTGCCCATCTGCATGATCCTACTAAGGGTCTGAGCTGTAGGGTGACCAAGCAGGTGAGTCACACCCCTGTTGCATGTCCTGTGAAAGGAATCAGGGAACTCTCCCATTTCAGTAACATGAATGATAATAGCAGCACAGTTTTTACGTTTTTTCACAACTTTCTCCATGCTTGGTTATTTGGTTTGTATATTTTTAAAGGCAAATTATTATATACATTGCTCTGCAATTTTCTTATTTGCCTTAACATGGATATGCCTCTTAAACAATGGATGTAGTTTTAACTCATTCCTTTCAGCAGATTATAAAATTCCACAGTGTGGTTGTAGCACACTTTTTCTTTTTCAATTTGTGATGGTTAATTTCATGTGTCAATTTCACTGGGCCAAGGTATGTCCAGCTAGCTGGTAAAACATTACCTCTGGTTGTGTCTGTAAGATTGTTTCTAAAAGAGATTAGCATTTGAATTAATGAAATGAGTAATGATTACCCTCACCACAGCAGGTGGTATCATTCAATCTGTTTCTTGTCAAAATAAAACAAAACAAGCAAAGAAGAAGGAAATTCACTCTATTTGAATTGGGACATCCATTGTCTTATGCCCTCAGACATCTATGCTGGTGTTTTCTGGGTCTTTGGACTCAGACTAGAACTTACACCGTGGCCTCTCCTGTATTTCCAGCCTGCCAATTTTCAGACTTCTTGACTCCATAATTAAGTGAGGCAATTCCCATTTTGTGTGTGTTTGTATGTGTGTGTACATATGCATATTGTTGGAGTGGGGGAGTCAAGGCCCTCGGCCACTTAAAGATTTGCTGAAAAATTACTGACATGAGGCAGATTGATTAATAGAAAAACAGGCACACGAACTTAATGTGTACGCACAGGAGTGTTCAGAATGAAGACCCAACCCCCTTAAGGAGGTACAGAAACTTGTATAGCATTCCACAAAAGGTGGGAGAGTTTTTAACTTCTGTGGTGAGCTCATGAAAAAATACTGGAGGATGTTGGAGGGGAGGGTTGGTCATTGTGATTAGAACATTTGTGTTTGTTAATTGTTGCTTATTGACATTAGGCTCCTACCCTCCCCTAGAAACCAGGAGATTGGGATGCTATCTCTTTAGATTATTACATTTAAAACAGATACCCTCAGGTCCTTCAGAAAGGCATTTCTGGGTTGTAAAACCGGCAAGAGGCTGAGAGAAGATTTATATCTCACAGGGACAGAGAAAGAGTTTACAGTTCAAATTTTTCTAAAGTAAATGCTCAAATAAAGGGTTAGTCAGGGACCTACAGTCAGAAAGAATTCTGTCTAAAAGTTTAGTTAAGTTGAGGGGGACTAAGGCCATTTTGGTTAACCTTACCTCTTATTTCTTAGGAAATCAGATTCTTTTAGGAGTAAGAGGCATGCCTTTTGAATTGACCCTCGGGTATTATTTTAAATCTGACAGCAATTGTCTCATCACTGCAGAAACCCCAATTTATGACAAGTAGAGGGTACTCCCTTTTGATTTCCAGAGCTGTTGCAGGTTTCTTCCTAGTTTCATATTATGACATTTCTTCCAAGGGACATGTGGGAGCATGAGAGTAAGCCAGAGGCACTGTCATTTTCTTTGAGTAGCCATGAATGACATGTTTTAAGTAATGGTTGGAAATCAATGAGGACAAACCTCTCATTTTATAAATGAGGAAATTAAAACCTAGGGAACGTAAGAAGTAGCTTTGCTGAGATTCCAAAACTAGTTAAGAAAGCAGCTAGAAAGTTAATATCATCTTCAAAATCTCTATTACTTTTGAGGAAGTAATAGCTTACTTCTATGGCTGCTTTTAGTTAACATTAAAAATTACCTTTTCAACAGATTGCTATTTTCTCTTCTTGAACTGAATTCTAATATTTGATTACTTTTAACCAAATGAAATATTTCTATAAAATAATTCTTATTTAATTTTTCTTCTTTTACACAAAGTTAATAATTGAACTCCCTGTCTTGCTATGGACATGCACTTGTTCCTTTTGCCTGAGAACCAGTAGTTATAAGAAGTTTTGAATAATTTGGAAAATGTATGGCTTAACAAGAAATGTTTTTTTTAATATTATGTAATAATTTTAACATGCTCTTATTAACAGCATATTTTTTGGATGCATTTCAGAGAAGTGCTTTAGTAAAGTGCCATTACTTCTAATAATTTCGTGCTAAACATATATTATGACTCAGTTACATAAGATTTAGTAAATTATGCTATTAAAATAGATACTTTTAATAGGATAATTTATGTAATTAATTATATTAGGTATGTTACAACACATGACAAATAGATTTCTAGAGCAGGAAAGAATACTTGAAAATTGTAAATCAAAAATAAAGTTCTAATTCCCCCAGTCAACTGAATGGACCCCTCCTCTCAACCAAGGGCATTACAAAGTTAACCCGAGAACCTAGTTCACGCTATGGTGGGAAGTAGGGGTTAGACATGCCTCGTTATACCCTTGTCCCTTTTGAATTCAGGCATAACTGACCAGCATTAACATTAACACAGACTTTAAGACTGACAAAACAGACTCTTTGTAGCAGTAAGATATCAACACGATGGCAGGCCCTGAAAGCAATCAAAGTATTTTATCCTAAAATATATTTATTTGACATATTTTGAAATGGCTCTGAAAACCTGTCTCTTGTGGGGAAAATTTACATTCTATAGAGAATCCTCTTTCCTGTCCAGGTCTCTTCTCTGATCCAGGAGAGAATTAACTAAGAGTCTGTCATTTTTTAAAGTCTTATCTGAAACATTTATAATCTATTTTCTCTGGAGCCTGCCACCTTGAGGCTTTATCTGCATAGTAAGACCCTTGGTCTCCACAATCCCTTATCTGAACCTAGACACTCACTTCTATTGATTCTAGGTTTTTAGATAATTTCTTAACTCTTTCAACAAAATTTCACCCAATTGCCAATCAGAAAATCTTTGAATCTACCTATAACCTAAAGACTGACCCTCACACCATCCCCGCCCTGCTTCAAGTTATTGTCCTGAACCAATGTACAGCTTACATGAATCGATTGATATGTCTCTCTGAAACATATAAAACCAAGCTGCAATCATACCATTTTGAGCATATATTCTCAGGACCTCCTGGGGCTGTGTCACTGGCCATTGTCACATATATTTGTCTCAGAATAAATCTCTTCAAATATTTTACAGAATTTGGCTCTTTTCATTGACAAATATATCTAGACTTTATAGGAATGCCAGTAACATTAAGAGTTATCTGTGGTAGTCTGTCCTTGCACTGCTGATAAAGGCATACCTGAGACTGGTTAATTACAAAATAAGAGTTTTAAAGGACTCACAGTTCCACATGGCTGGGGAGGCCTCTCAAACATGGCAGAAGGCAAGTAAGAGCAAGTTACATCTTATGTGAATGGCAGCAGGCAAAGAGAGAGCTTGCATAGGGAAACTCCAATTTTAAAAACCACGAACTCTTATGAGATTCATTCACTCTCACGAGAAGAGCACAGGAAAGACCTGCCCCCATAATTCAATCACTTCCCACTGAGTTCCTACCACAACATGTGGAAATTGTGGGAGTTACAATTCAAAATGAAATTTGGGTGGGGACACAATCAAACCATATCATTCCACCCCTGGGCCCTCTCAAATCTCATGTCCTCACATTTCAAAACCAATCATGCCTTCCCAAGATCCCTGAAAGCCTTAACTCATTTCAGCATTAACTCAAAAGTCCACAGTCCAACGCTTGATCTGAGACCAGGCAAGTCCCTTCTGCCTATCAACCTGTAAAATCAAAAGCAAGTTAGTCACTTCCTAGATACAATGGGGGTATGGGCATTGGATAAATACAGCCATTACAAACAGGAGATATTGACCAAAACAAATGGGTTAATGGTCCCATGCAAGTTTGAAATCAAGCCAGGAAGTCAAGTTTTAAAGCTACAGAATGATTGCCTTTGAATCCATGTGTCACATCCAGATCACACTGAAGCAACAGGTGGGTTCTCCTGGTCATAGGAAACTCCGCCCTTGTGGCTTTGCAGGATATAGCTTCCCTCCCATCTGCTTTCATGGGCTGGCATTTAGTGTCTGTGGCTTTTCCAGGTGCATGGTGCAAGCTGTCAATGAATCTACCATTCTGGGGTCTGGAGGACAACGGCCCTCTTCTCACAACTCCACTAGGCGGTGCCCCAGTAAGAACTGTGTGGGGGCTTTGACCCCACATTTTGCTTCCTGACTGCCCTAGCAGAGGTTCTCCATGAGGGCCCTGCCCCTGCAGCAAACTTCTATCTGGGCATCCAGGCATTTCCCTACATCCTCTGAAATCTAGGCAGATGTTCTCGAACTTCAATTCTTGAATTCAGTGCACCCACAAGCTTAATACCACATGGAAGCTGACAAGGCAAAGGGACTTCCACCCTTTGAAGCAATTGCCTCAGCTATACCTTGGTCCCTTTTAGTCACAGCTGGAGCAGCTAGGATAGAGGACACAAAGTCTCTAGATGGCACTCAGCAAAGGCACCCTGGGCCCAGTCCACAAAACCATTTTTTTCTCCTAAACCTCTGGGCCTGTGATGGGAGGGGCTGCCTCAAAGGTCTCTGACATGCCTGGAGACATTTGCCCCATTGTCTTGGTAATTAACATTTGGATCCTCGTTACCGATGTAAACTTCTGCAGCCAGCTTGAATTTCTTCTCGGAAAACGGGATTTTCTTTCTATCTTGCTGCTTAGAAATTTCTTCTGGCAGATATCCTAAATCATCCCTCTCAACTTCAAAGTTCCTCAAATATCTAGGGCAAGGGCAAAATGCCACCAGTCTCTTTACTAACACATAACAAGAGTCACCTTTGCTCCAGTTCCCAAAAAGTTTGTCATCTCCATCTGAGACCACCTCAGCATGGACTTTATTGTCTGTATCGCTATCAGCATTTTGGACAAAGCCATTCAACAAGCGTTTAGGAAGTGCCAAACTTTCCCACATACTACTGTCTTCTTCCAAGCCCTCCAAACTGTTCTAACCTCTGCCTGTTATCCAGTTCCAAAGTTGCTTCCACATTTTTGGGTATCTTTTCAAATGTGTCCCACTGTACTGGTACCAATTTACTGCATTAGTCCTTCTCATGCTGCTGTTAAAAACATACCTGAGACTGGGTAATTTATAAAAGAAAGAGATTTAATGCACTCACAGTTTCACTTTGCTAAGGAGGCCTCACAATCATGGCAGAAGGCATGGAGGAGCAAGTCACATCTTATGTGAATGGCAGCAGGCAAAGAGAGAGCTTGTGCAGAGAAACTCCCATTTTTAAAACCATCAGACCTCGTGAGACTCATCCACTATCACAAGAACAACACAGGAAAGACTCGCCCCCATAATTCAATCACCTCCCACCAGGTTTCTCCCATGACACATGGGAACTGTGGGAGTTACAATTCAAGATGTAATTTGGGTGAGGACATGGCTAAATCATGTCATTATCCTTGGAATTTTTTTTAAAATAAAAATAATTGCTATAAATAACAGTTTCAGAATATATATTTATTTAAAGAAAATTTTAATTTTTTTTTTGTTATATTGGGGAAAAACTAAGAGCTCGGGAAGAACCACACGCTCCTTGAATTACTATAGCCTTTTTGAATTCTTCTCTAGTCTTGCCTTTGATTTGTGATATGTTGTGAAATGGCAATTTGGTATTATCGACACCCAGATTTTATAAGAGATTAGATCCCTGAACTCATGCATGTTAACATTATCATTATTTTTGACATATGTTTAATAAGATAAATATTAGCTCCACTATACAAAGTGTTAAACATGTCTCAGATTCAAAAAGTAAGATTGAATGAACTATTCATTTTCATCTAAGAAAATCTTATCCTGGATTAGCTCTTAGATAGCATGTTGTGCCAAATTGAATTTTATATGGGGGTTTCATATCACCAATAAACTATGAAAGAGATTCAACTTGAAGAGAATGAGACGTATTTCATGTCAAAAATAAATTGGAATTGATTTTCAAACTTTGCCTAAAATAAAATAAGGAACAGAAAAGGTTTTCTCTGAGGTAAGCTATATCAGCAAATGTAAGTAAATAAAAAATTATTTGGATATTCAAGAGTTTTAAATGTTATATACATGGATGTCTTATAAGTATATGTAATGTTAATATATGTATTTCTTTTTGGAAGTATGCTTGTATATCTTCTGTATATGTATTTACCTATTTATTTATTTTACATATTCTACATTGCTCTTAATGATTTAGGATGTTTTTCAAATTATAATTAGATATGATTAAATTTTCTTTTACTAACAATTCAACATCAGGAATGAGTTGAAATTTAATCTTTTCTTAGGTCTTTTATTTACATTGATAACTTTGACCTTTATCCTGATGGAATAATTTAAATGAAATCAGTCTTTACTTAACAGCTTTTCTATCTGGTAGTCAATTTTTATTATTTTAAATTGCCTCAACATCCATTTGAGTACAAGTTTAACCTTCTCATACAAGAAGCAGGGCTTAGCCACCCTTGACATGATTCCTGAAGGAAGCACTAAATATGGAAAGGAGAAACCACTAATAGCCACTGCAAAAAACATACCAAATTGTAAAGACCATCAACACAATGAAGAAACTGCATCAACTATTGGGCAAAATAACCAGCTAGCATCATAATGACAGGATCAAATTCATGCATAACAATATTAACCTTAAATGTAAACAGGTTAAATGCCTCAATTCAAAGACACAGATTGGCAAATTGTATAAAGAGTCCAGACCAATCAGTGTGCTGTATTCAGGAGACCCATCTCATGTGCAAAGATACACATAGGCTCAAAATAAAGGGATGGAGGAAGATTTACCAAGCAAACGGAAAGTTAAAAAAAAAAGCAGATATTGCAATCCTTGTCCCTGATAAAACAGACTTTAAACCAACAAAGATCAAAAGAGCCAAAAAAGGGGATTACATAATGGTAAAGAGATCAACACAATAAGAAGAGCTAACTATCCTAAGTATATATGCACCTAATACAGGAGCACCCAGATTCATAAACCAAGTTCTTAGAGACCAATAAAGAGTCTTAGACTCCCATACAATAATAGTGGGAGAGTTTAACACCCCACTGTCAATATTAGACAGATCAACAAGACAGAAAAGTGACAAGGATAGTCAGGGCTTGAGCTCAGCTCTGCCCCAAGTGGACGTAATAGACATCTACAGAACTCTCCACCCAAATCAACAGAATATACATTCTTCTCAGCACCACATCACACTTATTCTAAAACTGACCACATAATTGGAAGCAAAACACTCCTGAGCAAATGCAAAAAAAAGGAAATCGTAACAGTCTCTCAGACCACAGTGCAATCAAATTAGAACTCAGGATTAAGAAATTCACTCAAAATTGCACAATTACATTGAAACTGAACAACCTGCTCCTGAATGACTACTGGGTATAAATAACTACCCAAATTAAAATAAGGAATAATAAAGTAAATTTCACTGTTTATTTTAGCATCTGTTATGTTTAGAATTTAACAGCATTTTGCACTTATATTAATTGCCTAATAATTAGTTATTTTCATTACAAAATCATTGCAATCTAGAAAATTAACATGAAACTCCAAGCAATTATATTTAATTTTTTAATCTAATCATCAGCTCTCAGATAGCTTAATTTGAGATCATTCATTTTAGATTATTTTATGTTATTACAACTATCTAAAAATATACTTTTTGTTGTCTTTTTCTTAATTCCATATCTTCTTACCAACACAATTTTTATTGATTGGTCAACATGAAAAATTATACCATGTAATATAATAACAAGTTCTTTCACTAACATTTATTTTTTAATTAACTATTTAGCTAAATAGTATTCAAATTTAAATATTGTTTAGCTAAATGATTAATTAAAATATTTCAATTAATTAAATTCTTATTTAAATCATTCAAATCCATTAAATTTATTTAAATTAATTAAACTT
>NW_012120610.1:147459-194503 GCF_000951035.1 Colobus angolensis palliatus | reverse complement strand
ATAAATTTAAATTATTTAAATTTAAATATTATTTAGCTAAATTATATCCTTGCAAGGAAAATAAGAAAAGCTGGACATTCTTTCATGTTAGATTTTTAGAGACTATAACAATATAATAAAACTGCTGAATTGAAGGACATTGATATAAAGTAGTCCAAGCTCACTTGGCTTATAAAAGTGTAATGGTATTTCATGTTCAGATCTCAAGGTCCTCTCAAGATTACCTGTTCTGTATGTTCTTATTCTTTCTACACACATAAATCTATGATGATATTTTTGTTCTTTAGATTTCCTTAAAATCACTATCTTCCAGAGTAGAAGTTGTCATTCTCATTCTTATTACTGGAACAAAAAATAAACATAGCTATGCTCCAAATACATTTCTTCAAAATATTTGTGATGGTTTTTATTAAATAATTTCCTAATTCCCTCCTTTCTCTTCCAAAATTTATCCTGCTTGTTTAAAAAAATCGTCTCATCTTCTCTTTCACAAGCAAATCCAACCTCCAAAGCTTCCCTGCTTTTCATAACATCCAAGCATCTTTTTTCCATATCTCAGATTGTATTTTTAACTTTTTATTTAAAAAAAAATCACGTTAAATTGCAAAGAAACACAGAGTTCCATGCAAACTCTCCCACTCTCCTACAATGTTATCTGCTTACATAATTGTAGTACAAGGTAAGAAAATAAGAAATTTATACTGGTTCAATCTAACAGAGCTTATTCAGATTTCACCAGTTAAATATATATTTACTTGTGTGTGTATGTGTTCATGTGTACTTATGTAGCTCCATGCAATTTTAACTCATGTTTATATTTGCATTACTGTTGCCACAATCAACATAAATGTATAATCCCCACAAACCTCTATTGTGTTATTGTTTTATAACTACATCCATCCCCTTCACTACCCACTTCCAAGTCCTCACAACAATTAATCTCTTCTCTATCTCTGTAATTGTGTTATTTCATAAATGTTACATAAATGAAATCATGCAGTATATTAATATATTTAATATATCTTTTTGAGATTGGCTTTTTAAAAACTCTAGGTTCATCCAAATGTTGCAGGGAACCAGTAATTCGTTCCTTATTCTTATTTTATAGTATTCCATAATATGAACGTACATGTTTGTTTAACCGTTTATCTACTGAAAGGTGTAAGATGCTATGAACTAGACTAGATGCTAAAGTGATTGTATCATCTCACATTTCTGCCAACAGTGTATGAACAATTTAATTTCTCCACATAATTGCCCACAATTGATGTGATTATTTTTTATTTTAATCATTCTGATGGTGAGTTGTAATATCTCATAGTGGACTTAATTTGCATTTCTGTAATGGAAAATGATGTTGAACATCTTATCATGTGCTTATTTACCACCTCTATATTCTCTCCAGCAAAAGATCTCTGCATGTTTTCTTTTAGCACATTTCTAATTGGTTTATTAAGTTCTGAGAATAAGTGGTATATATTAATAATTCTGAGGGTAGTATATATTTTTGAGAATAATTATGTGTTCTGTATTCAAGGCATTTGTCAGATACTGAAGCATCCTCGTTTTCTGGGGTAAATACCAAGGTTCCTGGTCTCACAGCCAAGGAAATCGAGGTTGCAGAAACACACACACAGGGTGAGATTGGAGCAGGAGTTTAATAGGCAAAAGAAAAGAACAGCTCTCTGTCACAGAGAAGGGTCCCGAGTGGGTTGCCAAGTTGTAGTAAAACTGTCAGGGTTTTTAAAAATTGGCTAGCGAGGAGGGAGTGTCTTATCTTCCTCAGGCTTGAAGATTTAGTTGGGATCAGGTGTGCTATCTGTATAGATGTACAGAGCAGACTTTTCTATGGGCTCTCCCCCCATTCCTTGATCAGGTAGGCAGACTCTTAGTCTGTGTAGCTGTTTTGCTTATCTGGGAGGGAGAGTTTACATGTCTGTTCCTAGACATTTTCTAGCTGCTGCAGGCATCTCCTTGCCCCCCACCTCTGCCAGCATCCACTTCTAGCTTCCCTATCTTAGTGTGCCTAAAGGGAAAGGAATGTGCTTATTAAGACCCACTGTTTTTACCGGGGCCCATCCTAAGAGTGTGAAGTTTGGTGATTACCCAAGAGACTCCTCCGCCTCCTTCTGTGCCTGAGTTTATCTGTGTTTTACAGCCTGGTATTCCAGGCTGCTTTTGGTTAGAAGAAAAATGATTTCTTTGAACTGCATGAGGTTAGAAAGGGAGGTAATTCTGAGCTGCTTTGTGTTAAAAGTAAAGTTTTCTACCAAGGACTCTCTTTACCTGTCTACCTAAAAAATTTCCTTCTGTCTCCCATAACCATATGTAATTTCTAAGTATTTTCTCTCAATCTTTAATTTTGGAATGTAAATATCTCTTCATCCTCTTAACAGGATCTTTCACAGAGCAAAAGGTGTTCTTTTTGATGAGGTCCAATTTACCAATATTTACCTTTAAAATTGCGCTTTTGATGTCAAGAACTGAGTCCTAGGTATCAAAGATTTTTTCTTATGTTATTTTTTACAGATTTCAGTTTCATATTGCACTTTTAAACTCATGCTCCACTTTGAATTAATTTTTGTGTGAGGTATGAGATTTAGGACTGAATTCAATTTTTTGCTGATGGATCCCCAATGCTTCAGTACATTTGCTGAAAAGCTTATCTCTCATTGATACCACCTTTGCTTCTTTTTAAAAAATTAATTAGCCATATTTGTTTGGATTTATTTTCTGGGTTCTGTTTTCTTTTGCATTTATTCCTTGCCAGTACCAGACTTCCTTGGCTATTGTGGCTATATGCTAAATATTATCAGGAAGAGTTTTCACCATTTTATCATTCTTTTAAAAATGGTTTTGGTTTTTTTGTAAGGCCTTCCTTTTTATTTTTTAGAAATCATAATCCTCTAAAACTTCATCTGCCACATTGTTGATATTTCTAACACTCATTGTTTTCCTCCATCTTTAGGCCTTTGTCTTCCCTAATCATTATACTTTGAATAATTACTCTTGTGGAGTCAACATTACTATTTAACCAATTTTGCTTACCTTCCTAACACAAAGTCAAGTTTCTTATTTGTTGTCCTGGCTTTCCTTGTCTTTTAAACTTTCTTTTCTTTTGTGTTACCAAATTACTTTTTCATCCTCATCATATATCTAAAAGTTCAAACACAAGACATTTACTAGATTTATTATTTCTTGTTTTAACTTTCACTTGCCTCCATGACAAATTTGGACTCACAATCAGTAAACTCATAAACAGTTTAGAATATATCACAAAAAAAACAGAATTTCTGTCCTCCTTTGTGATTAATTCCAAGTCTTTGGTAATATCCACTTCCCATTTCATCTTTTTTTATTCCAGCTACTTAGCAACCTAGAGGAGAATAATAAAATTATCTAAATTCCTTGATTCTCTGCAATTCTTTTATTAATTTTATATTGATTTATTCAGAGTTATCTCTTCCACCTTTCTCAAAAACCTCACATTTATTCTTTCTCAAAAACCTCATATTTGCTCTGTAGGTGCTCTCACCTCCAATTTCCCAAAGATCTAAGCTCTCAGTATTATTTTCTTCAACTTCCTTTTTCTCATGTCAAAATAATTTCTTTAAATTTTCACTCCCGTTTTTGCTTTCCCTCGCCTTAAATTTAAAAAGAGACGTATTCATTTTATTCCTTTACAAACTAAACACATCTATTTCAGATTTTTGACTTTAGATTTCAAATATATAGATGTAGAGTTTTGTTGTTGTTGTTGGCAATATCTTACTCTGTTACCCAGGCTGAAGTGTGGTGGCATGATTACAGCTCACAGCATCCTCAGCCTCCCAAGTTCAAGCAATCCTCCTGCTTCAGCTGGGATACAGATGTGAACTACCATGCCTGGCTAATTAATTTTTTTTTTTTTTTTTTTTTTGGAGAGACAGGGTCTCACTATGTTGCCCAGCTGGTCTTGAATTCCTGGGCTTAAGTGAGCCTCCCACCTTGGCCTCCCAAAATGCTGGTGTTACATTTGTGAATCCCTGCTCTAGGCCCCAACAATATTAATGTAAGCTGTGAATCATTTCCACATTAAAATGTAAAAGTAAATTTCTTTTAATGCTTTAATTAAAAGAAATAAATAGGCCAGGTGCAGTGGCTCACGCCTGTAATCCCAGCACTTTGGGAGGCCAAGGCAGATGGATCACAGGGTCAGGAGTTTGAGACCAGCCTGGCCAACATGGTAAAACACTGTCTCTACTAAAAAAAAAAAGGAAAAATTAGCTGAGCCTGATGGTGTGCACCTGTAATCCCAGATACTTGGCAGGCTGAGACAGGAAAATTGGTTGAACAGGGGAGGCGAAGGTTGCAGTGAGCCAAGATCGCGCCACTGCACTCTAGCCTGGGCGACAGAGCAAGACTCTGTCTCGGAAAAAAAAAAAAAAAAAAAAGTAAATTCCAATGCACTTCAAATTAGAAAAAATAATATACACATTTATATTTCATTGATTTATTATACTATACACTATATATGTAGTAGAGAGTTATAAATCAATATACTATATATAATTTATAAACACATCTCTACTAGAAGCCTCTGAATAACTCATGCAGGCATTGAAGTCAGATGAGCTCATCTTCTTGAGCTCTTTCATAATTTCAATTATACCTCCTTCTTCTTAAACTCATATATTTCTCATCCATATATTTCATGTTTTTCCATTTTTCTCTTGAATAATATTTATTCTCTGTATCTTCAGTAACTAGTTTCTTCTTTATATTGCCTATAAATAATAATTTTACTCAAAAACGATTTATTTGTTTTATCCCTTTCCATGACCTCACAAAAGGGTACTTTTGTAGGTAGAGTCAATTACAAATATTACTCACTTCTCTTACATTATTTCTGTTAAATGTTTTCATTTATATTTTTGAAAATATTCTACTTGGATGTCTGCCCAATATCAGTGACCAATTCTTCTAAAATGTACTTTCATATTTCTTGTTCAATTTGTGTCTATAACTTTTATCAACATCTTATTTCTTGTTACATATTAGATTATTAAAATAGCTTTCTTGTTCATTTCTCTAATTTAAATATCCTTTTAATACACCCTTGTTGATAGATCTTCTCAGATCTCTTCTCTCATCACTTACTTATCAATAAATAGTTTCTCATTGCTTACTAAACTAATTTAGAAGTTTTCCTTTTGTGACTCAAAAACATCCAAATTTATTTTCTCCATAATTATTTTTCTACAAAACCTAGAGCTCTTGTCAAAAAAAGAAAAATAAAAGTGAACAAAAAAAATTATTCTCACTCGTCTCTAGAATTAGATCATAAAGTTTTCAATATCTGCTCTACCACTAATCCTCCATTTATTTGTGTCAGTTTTCTTGTCGTTAAAATGAGGGCAATAATATTATTTGTCATATAGAGACACCGAAAAGTTTAAATGGGAAAATATGAGCAAAAGTCTTAGCATGGTCTCTGTCACATAGTAGGCATATTTGGTGGCTGTCCACTTCTATAGCTTTAGTAGCCATTACCCTAGTGGGGACTGGGTGGTGGTCCCTCCCCCATGGCAAGTTTTGTCTAGGCTTTCAGGCAGTCTGTGGAATTCTTTACTTTGACAAATATCCATAGTAATGTAAGCCATTATTTCTTTTCTTTTCTTTTCTTTTTTTTTGTTTTTTGTTTTTTGTTTTTTGAGATAGAGTCTCACTCTGCTGCCCAGGCTGGAGTGCAATGGCATGATCCTGGCTTACTACAATCTCTGCTTTCCGGGTTCAAGCATTTCTTGTGCCTCAGCCTCCCAAGTAGCTGGGATTACAGGTGTGTGCCATCATGCCTAGCTAAGTCTTGTATTTTTAGTAGAGACGGAGTTTCACCATATTGACCAGACTGGTCTCGAACTCCTGATCTTAAGTTATCCACCTCTTCTTGGCCTACCAAAGTGCTGTGATTACAGGCGCCATTATTCTTTCTTATTTAAAAGCTGCTATAACATGGGAAGAACTTGTAAGTATTTATTCTTGCATTTATCCAGACATTAGCAGAATGTAATAAGATGGTACAGAAAGAGAAAGTACTCTTACTTTTTGCTTCATGCTATGGGTTGAGTGTGTCTTATGTAAGTTCGTGTATTGGAAACTTAATCCCCAGTACAACAGTGTTGAGAGGTAAGACATTGAGGAGGTGATTAGATAATGAGAGCTCTGCCCTCAAAAATGGGTAAATGTTCTTGTTGTGAGTGTAGGCTTGGTATTGCAAGATTAGACTTCTGATCAGTTTGCCCCCCTTCCTTTCTCTCTGTCTCATGTTTGTACTTCCTTGCCATATCGTGTCTTCCTTAATGAGATGATTCTTGAGAGATGATGCCATGCTTTTGAAAGTTCTAGCCTCCAGAATTGTGAACCAAATCAACTTCTATTGTTTATAAATTTCATAGTCTGTAGTATTCTTTCATAGCAGAAGGAAATGGTATGAGACAAGAAAAATTGATACTAAGAAGTAGGGCTGTTGCTGTAACAAATAACTAAAAATGTGAAAGCAACTTTGGAACTGAGTAATGGGTAGAGGCTAAAATAACTTGAATGAGTAGGCTCCAAAAAGCCTGTATTGCCATGAATGGAGCATTAAGAATGATTCGGGTGAGGGCTCAGAACAAGAAGCTATAGGGACGGTCTGAATCTTCTTGGAGATTACTTAAGTGGTTTTGACCAGAAGATTAGTAGAAATATGGATAGTAAAGGCCATTCCAATGTGGTTTCAGATGAAAATAAAAAGCTGAGTATTGGAAACTGGAGTAAAGACCATCATTGTTATAAGTAACAGTGACTTTGGCTAAAATGTGTTCATGTTCTAAGACTTCGTGGGATGCAGAATTTAAGAGCAACAACCTAGGATATTTAGTGGAAGAAATATGTAAGTAGCACAGCATTCAGGCTGTTATGGGACTACAATTAACTGCATACAAGGAGATTATAGAGGAAATAAATAACTTAAAGACAGAATTTATAATTAAAAGAGCAGCAGAATGGAAAGAATTGGAAAATTCACTGCCAGTCCATGTAAAGAGTGTGTCCAATCAACCATTTGCTAAAGAGATTAGTGTGGAGAGAAGAAAACCAGGCACAGTAGTACCTGGAGTAGACATTTGAAATATTTCTTCTAGCAGACAATGGAAGAAAGACCCTGTAGGTACTTTAGAGATCTTTCATGCTTCCCCTGACATCACAGGCCCAGAACCCTAGGAGGGCAGAATAACTTTAGGGACAGGCTGGGGGTGGCCTTTACAGGCTCTCTTCCCAAAATCACCTTGGGTTTTTGATCCCTACTTCCCATCAAAGTGCTTCTTGGCCATCCCAGGTGTGACTCAGGCATGCCTACCTGTGACTCCACCCTTTTCTCTTAAAAATGTAAGCCATAAGCCTCATCAGTGTCGATGTAGTGTCAAGTCTGTGGATACATAGAATGGAAGAGCTGTGGAGGCATGCATGACTTCCTCCACCTAGATTTTAAATGATGTCACAGGATGCCTGGAAGCCCAGACAGAAACCTGCCACAGGGATGGGACCACCACATGGTCCCCATTAAGATAATCACTATTGCAGCCATGAAGACCCAAGAATCGTAGAGTTACCCATGTGCAATGACAGCCTGGGAGAGTTGTATGGATTAAGCCTAACAAAGTCATAGAAATGGGACGGCCCAATGCCTTGGGGCCTCAAACCCAGCCCCAGTATATACATGAACCAGGACACGGAGTCAAAGAGTTTTTTCTCCAGCCTTAAGATTTAATATTGTTTGCCCTGTTGGGTTTTGTACTTACCTGGGACTTGTTTCTCCTTTCTTCTTGCCTACTTCTCTCTTTTGGAATGAAAGTGTCTATCCTATGCCTGTCCCACCATTGTATTTTGGAAGTAGGTAACTTGATTTGATTTTACAGACTGAGAGTTAGGAAGAATTTCACTCAAGATGAATTGTGCTTTGAATCTCATCTTTATCTGATTTAGATGAGACTCTGGACTTACAACTTTTGAGTTGATACTGTAACAAATTTAAGACTTTGGGGGATACTGTGATGGAATAAATGAATTTTGCCTTTTGAGAAAGACATAACTTTTGAGAGCCAAGAGAAAAATGCTGTGGTTGGAAACTGTCTTTCAAAAGTTTATGTGTTGAATTACTAATTATCAGGCAAATGCAAATTAAAACCACAATGAGACACCACCTTACTCCTGCAACAATAGCCATAATTAAAAAGTCAAAAACCCATAGATATTGGCAAGGATGTGGTGAAAAGGGAACATTTTTACACTGCTAGTGGAAATGCAAACTAGTACAACCACTGTGGAAAACAGTATGGAGATTCCTTAAAGAACTAAAAGCAAAACTACCATTTAATCCAGCAATCCCACTACTGAATATCTACCCAAAGGAAAAGAAATCCTTATATAAAAAAGACACACGCACACATATGTTAAGAGCAGCACAATTTACAATTGCAAAGATATGGAACTAACCTAAGTGCCCATCAACCAACAAGTGGATAAAGAAATGTCATATATATACAGCATGAAATACTACTCAGCTGTAAAAAAAAGGAAAAAAATAATGTATTTCGTAACACCTTGGATGGAGCTAGAGGCCATTATTCTAAGTGTAATAACTCAGGAATGGAAAACCAAATATGGTATGCCCTTTCTTATAAATGGGAGCTAAGTTATGAGGATGCATAGGGATAAGAATGGAAAGATATAATGGACTTTGGGACTTCAAGGGGAAGACTAGAAGCAGGGGTGAGGGATAAAAGACTACATAATGGATACAGGGTACACTGCTTTGGAGATGGGTACACCAAAATCCTGGAAATGACCACTAAAGAACTTATCTGTGTAATCAAAAACCACCTATACCTCAAAAACTATTGAAATAAAAATAAAACAATTTAAATAAATAAATATTTGCAATGAAAAGAGTTTGTATGTTTAAAACTAAATCCCCAGTGTAACAGTTGAAAGGTAAGACCTTAAACAGGTGATTAGGCCATAAAGACTCTGTCCTTATCAGTGGGTTATTGCTGTTATCACAGTAATGGGCACCTGTTAAGTTTTATCCTTTTCTTGTGTTTCTTCTGCATGCTTTCTTCCCATGTGATGCCTTCCTCCATGGGACAACCTTCCCTAGATACTTGTGTCATATTCTTGGACTTTCTAGCCTTCAGAACTATGAGTAAGATAAAATTCTATTGTTTATAAATTACCCATTGTGTGGTATTCTGTCACAGCAGCAGAAAATGGACTCACACATTTCACCACATTTTTAAAGAATAATTGCGAACATAAAGTAGAAAAATGCCATGTAATGATATTTAATATTGATAATAGTATCTTTTGTTCTAAATCTCCAAGTTTTATAAAAATTTGTTATCCTGTAAGTTTCACTTTTATTGCTATAATATAAAACACATGTGGATAAAATTCCTTTTATTCTTATTACATCTTTTTTCTCATATATTAAGAATATATAGCAAGTCATTGATGTCATGTCATTGATTTATGAACCTTTCAGTTCAGCTCTTATTATTTTATCCAAGGCACCAGCAAGTTCAAATGTTCTTTCTTTTCATTATCTACCACTGAATTAATGTAAACTTGAATAAATATCCAGATGATTGGTGATTCTGTCATATGACTTGCTTTATAAAGGTCTATTTGATGGTTTTGTCCCTGGATCATTTTCCATTTTTCCATATAATTTACACCACATTAACAGAGCTTCATTATTATTTTTCGGTGAGTTTAATTTCTTTCACGGAACACATTATACGGCTATTTCCATAGTTTTGAAGACTACCTTGAACATTTCTCCATTAAATTAGAAGAGCAAATACCACTGGGCTTTACAAATATATATATATACACACACACACACACATACACACATGCATATTTATATATATATATATATTTGTAAAGTCCAATGGCATTTGCTCTTCAAATTTAATGTGTATATGTGTATATATATAACATACATATTGCATATATATCTTAATAACTACATTGTGACAATATGCAGAAATCAGAAATCGGACTGTCCCATACAAACCCACTAGATAGCTGTAAGGGTTAAATAAAGAGAGTATTTAACATAGAAAATGTACAATATAAGCACAGTAAGACATTACTGTTATAGAGAATATCTCAGGCATTAAAATATTGTTCAGTGCAATGACTTTTACTTTGTCATTTTTCTTTGTGAACACTCTGAGTTAACATTTTAAGAAAAAAATTACTAAACCCTAATTTCCCTACTTTGGGCAATGATTTTAGGGTATAATATTGTTAACATAACTTCTGAGGGATTTATAAAAGTCCTAAATGTAATTTGACAAGCTTAACATCAACATTGTTCCTTGACTTGCTTCCATGACTAGTGATGGAAACTAAATATTAACCACATGAGAGATAAATAAATGTCATGGACACAGTTCTAGATATTTACTATAGTGATTATAATAATTTACATCTCGAATTACCATGTTATGTTATGAAGGTAAAAGTAAGAAGAACCATAATCAATATTAAACAATACTAAATAGTTTTGACTGAGTTTTTCTTCTTAAAGTACTGATATAGACAATAAAACTAAGTGATAGTGAGTTATACACACCAAATTAGAAACACATAAGAGCCCAGGAGTGTGGTGTAAAATATATTTACTTATTAACCATTTACCAGCTAGTTGACTAAATGAATAAAACACTTCAGAAATCTAAAATAATGTGTAATTTCACAGGTAAATTTATTAATGAGTATCCAGACTTCACATGTCTATATGTATTTATGAATACATACAAACACACACATACAGATGCATACTCATTGTCCATGATATTATTGTTGCAGGACTTTTGTTTTTAGTTCAGCTAAAGACAGAGTTCTTCTTCCCATGGCCATGAAAATTCAGGCTCACAGACAATTTGGTGATCAGACTGGGTGTTATTGGGTGAAAAGGAAGAAAAGGGAGAAGCAGGGACTTTTGCAACACCAGAGTCTCTACTAGAGCACTTCATGCCCAGTTTTATTTACCAGAGAAGTAGAAAAATAGCGTTTCTTACATAAATATTTTTCATAATATTAAATAAAGTAGCAACTTTGTGTTGTTTAGTTTTCTTTATCTCCCATCAAAACATACTGCTGCGATATTGATAAAGTATAGCACACAAGTAAACCTATTGATGGCATTTTTGATTCCAAAAAAAATTTACCTACGTTAACTAACACAGAAGATTATTTTATTAGCTGTAGGAAACACTAGCATGTAAGAAAGAATAAGAAAAATAGGCATGAGCTTAAAAATGATATAAGTGGAGATTCTTCTTTAAAGTGGACTGCCAACTAACAAATACAGAAGAAATGATAGACTAAGAGACCCTGAAAGGCAAAATGTTCTTGTTACTTTAATAAAAGACACAGTCTTTCTATCATGTGTTGAAATAAGAAAAAACGTAACAAGTATAACAGTATCAATAGTATGCTTCTGTTTTGTAAAGAAGCAAGGAAAATAAATAAATGTTTATTTGTTTATGTAGCTGAGCGTAATTACAAAAGATATGTAGTGGGAATACAATGGAAATAAATAAAACAGATCTACTCTGTGGTGGAGGAGAATGGAGTGGAAGAGAGAAAGAAAATAACACTTCCCTGAGTATTGTTTCTTAAAGTTTTGACTTCCAAAAGCATGTTACTATCCTCCTTATTTAAAATAAATAAATCAACATATATAGGAAAAAACAAACCTTAAAACTGAATGTAAACGAAACAAATGAATGCAAATTAATTTCAAATGAATTACATAATCATACTGAAGGGAAACAAACAAGAACTAATCCTGGTTACTTTTAACACAATAAACTATATACCATCAAACAAGAAACAAACAAAAAAATCACAGTTTTTTAATAGCATCGTTTGTTGTATAGTATAGGTATGGTAATTCCAAGATGATTAACAATTTTATGCCTATTGTTGGAATGAACAAATTAGCAGATATAATGATGTTTTAGGCAACAGACTTCTCCCTGTGATAAAAAGAGATACAAATATGGAATGAGGAAAGTCAGAGGAGGCAAGCATCAATCTGCTTTAGCTGTGTCTGATGAAATGGCCTAGAAGCAATGATATCCCAGCAGCAATGAGCACACTTCATGCACATATCAATATTTCTAAATATCATTCCTTGGATAAATGGTATTCTCCAACAAATGTTTGAAAGGGAAACATTACAAAATGAGTCTGAAATATCTTTTTAAGCAAGAAAACAAGAGCTTAAAAATTAATGGTGGCCTGAAAAGACATAGAATCCATCTTTAAAGGGTTCCTAGTAACCAGCACTGAGAATTTGGGAATAACGCAATAAAAAAGGTGTATTCTTGGGTTGTCAATAGTTGAATAAAATAATAATCTGTTAATACTAATGATAAACGGATAGATAGAAAATGATATAAGTGGAGATTCTTCTTTAGAGTAGACTGCCAACTAACAAACACAGAAGAAATGATAGACTAAGAGACCCTGAAAGACAAAATGTTCTTGTTACTTTAATAAAAGACACAGTCTAAAATACAGATTTATTATGCACCTGACAAAATAAACAAGCAAAAATACTAAATGGAGTAATAATATTACTATTTCACATCACATTAAGAAGAATTCCAGCAAAAATAATCAATGGTTAAAAATTTACAATAAATTTGATGAGACCCACCAAGATATCTGATATGGTATGGTTGTATCCCCACCCAAAATCTCATCTTGAATTGTAGTTCCCATAATCCCCATATGTCCTGAGGGACCTGGTGGGAGGTAATTGAATCACAGGGGTGGTTATCCTCATGCTGTTCTTGTGATAGTGAGCAAGTTCTCACAAGATCTGATTGTTTTATAAGGGGTGTTTCTCCCTTTGCCAGGCACTTCTATCTCCTGCAGCCATGAGAAGGACATGTTCACTTTCCCTTCTGCCATAATCGTGAGTTTCCTGAGTCCCCCACAGTCCTGCAAAACTGTGAGTCAATTAAACCTTTTTTTTTTTTTTTAATTATCCAGTCTCAGGTATTTCTTCACAACCGCATGAGAACAGACTAATACAGTAAATTGGTACCAGCATAGTAGGGCTGTGCTGTAAAGATACTCAAAAATGTGGAAGCAACTTTGGAATTGAGTAACAGGCAGAGGTTGGAACAGTTTGGAGGGCTCAGAAGAACACAGGAAAATGTAGAAAAGTTTGAAACTTCCTAGAGACTTGGAAAGCTCAGAAGACAGGAAAATCTGAAAAGGTTTGAAATATCCTAGAGACTTGGAGGGCTCAGAAGACAGGTATGTGGTAAAGTTTGGAATTTCCTAGAGATTTGTTGAATGGCTTTGACCAAAATGCTGATAATGTTATAGAAAATGAATTCCAGACTGAGGTGGTCTCAGATGGAGATGAGGAACTTGCTGGGAACCGGAGTAAAGGTCAGTCTTGCCATGCTTTAGCAGAGACTGGTGGCATTTTGTCCTTGCCTTAGAGATCTGTGGAATTTTGAATTTGAGAGAGATGATCTGGGTTATGTGGTTGAAGAAATTTCTAAGCAGCAAAGCATTCAAGAGGAAGCAGAGTATGAAAGTTTGGAAAATTTGCAGGCTGGTCATGTGGTAGAAAGGAGAGACCCCTTTTCTGGGGAGAAATTCAAGCCTGCTACAGAAATTTGCATATGTAATGAGGAGCCAAACGCTCATCACCCAGACAATGGGGAAAATGTTTCCAGGGCATGTCAGAGTTCTTCACAGCAGCCCTTCCCATTGAAGGCCCAGAGGCTCAGGAGGTAAAAATGGTTTCCTGGGCTGGGTCCAAGCCCTGCTTGCTGTGTGCAACTGGACTTGGTGTCTTGCATCCAACCTGCTCCGGCTGTGGCTAAAAGAGGCCAAAGTACAGTTCAGGCCATTGCTACAGGGGGTGAAAACCCAATCCCTGGCAGCTTCCACATGGTGCTGGGCCTGTGGTTGCACAGGAGGCAAGAATTGAGATTTTGGAACCTTTACCTGTATTTGAGAGGATGTGAGGAAATGCTTGGATGTCCTGGCAGAAGTCTGCTTCATGGGCAGAGCCTTCATAGAGAACCTCTGCAAGGGCAGTGCAGCAGGGAAATGTTGGGTTGAAGCCCCCACACAGAGTCCCCACTGGGCACTGCTAGCGGAGCTGTGAGAAATAGGACACCATCCTCCAGACCCCAGAATGGTAGATACACTGACAGCTTGCACCATGCAACTGGAAAAGCTGTAGACACTCAACATCAGCCTGGGAAAGCAGCCAGGAGAGTGGCTGTATCCTACAAAGCCTCAGGGGTGGAGCTGCCCAAGAACCTGGGAACCCACTCTTGCATCATTGTGACCTGAAAGTGAGACATGGAATCAAAAGAGATCATTTTCAATCTTTAAGGCTTAATGACTGCCCTATTGAATTTTAGAGTTGCATGGGGACTGCAGCCCCTTCATTTTGGACAATTTCTACCAATTAGTATAGGTATATTTACCTAATATCTGTACCTCCATTGTATCTAGGAAATAACTAACTTGCTTTTCATTTTAGGAGCTCTTAGGTGGAAGGGACTTGCCTTGTCTCAGGTGAGACTTTGGACTTGGACTTTTGAGTTAAGGCTGCAATGAATTAAGACTTTCAGGGACTGTTGAAAAGTCATGGATATGTTTTGGAATGTGAGGACATGAGATTTGGGAGGGGCCAAGGGCAGAATGATATGGTTTGGCTGTGTCCCACCCAAAATCTCATCATGAATTGTAGTTCTTGTAATCACCATATGTCATGGGAGGGACCCAGTGGGAGGTAATTGAATCATGGGGAACACCCTAATGCTTTTCTCGTGATAATGAGTGAGTTCTCTTGAGATCTGATGGTTTTTATAAGGGGCATTTCCCCGTTTGCTTTACACTTCTCTCTCCTGCTGCTACGTGCAGAAGGACACGTTTGTTTTACCTTCTGCCTTGATTGTGAATTTCCTGAGGCCTCCCAGTCCTTTGGGACTGTAAGTCATTTAAACCTCTTTTCTTTATAAATTCCCCAGTCTCAGGGTCTTTTTCTTGATAACCTGGGAGCCATCTTTTTGAAATGTTATAATCAAGGAAGATAGCACCCCTTCTCTCAATTTCCATGGAAATGTAGGAACTTAACTTCAGTAGGCACTTTAAATTGTAAAACTACCTCTGTCATTAAGAAAAATACAAGAAAGTTTACATTTTATTTGGGTAAGATCAATTAGAAAATGCAGATGGCCTAAGATCCTTCTCACTTCAGCTTTTAAAGTATCTACAGTCATTGTTTGTTTGTTTGTTTGTTGGCAAAGATGTGAGTTCTGGCCTCTCTTACCTATTACAATAGACTTAAATAAAGTCTTTCTTAACCTGTTTAACTTTGTTGGAATTTTGGAATTTTTACTTTAACAAAACACAGGATATTTATAAGTTTCATGTATCTCCCTATCACCATTATTTTAATTCACAAATGGAAAATATCAACTTTACAATAGAGAAACTGAAGGAGTCCCATGCTTGCCATCTATTTTACAGTGGAGATTCTTGCACACAGAATGACGGAGAGAGAGAAAAGAGAGATTCAGACTAAGTAGAGAATAAAGCTAATGTGAGAAAATGTTAAAACTCAATGAAATGAGTAAATGGTATCTGGGAATTAGATGTGTCATTTTTGTTAACTTTTGAAAATTTTAATGTATTTTAGAAAATAATTAGTTCAAAAAAAATAACAACAAAGCAAATGATAGGCATTGAGTCATTCTTTCCACTGCCTTACTTACTAGAGACTGTTTCCAACAAACTGAGGAATAAAGACAAGAGTATGTCAGATTTGTATCAGTATTACCTTTATTACCAATAAAGATAATATGGAAATATTGGTTTATGTCATTAGTTAAGTGGAATTATTTAATACATTCAGAATAAATGTTGAATTTGTGGTCATTTGAATTATGATTCTTCCTTTTGTGAAGGTCAATATTCCATCAAGATGGGCCTAATTTCACTTTCATAAAGCCAATTTACAGTAACAACCCTGATTTCTTTCATATTCCTGAGATCACTGGGTACTAGTAGATATTTTGATACCAGAAGACTCTCAAAACAATGAGAGTAGTGTATTAATTAATGCTTAAGTTACTTTGTATGCGAGGTTGAAATTAATTTTTTATTTTATTCTTCATCTTAAATTATACACAGCTTCACTGTTGAGTAAAGTCATTGGAACTCTAAAAATAAAAAGGAAATGGCACAGAATCTAAACTAATATAATTTTATCCCATTATCAAATTCCCATAGAGAAATAAAGTTAAAATAAAATACAAAATATTTGATTGGTCTTAAAATCTAAAACCAATGTTTCAACAAAAATAGTTAAAAATTTATTCCTTCCAATTTCTTATTTCCCAGTATTAGGGAGAAGGATGCTTAATTCCTGGGTAGAGTTGGCATTCTTCAAGCAATTGCCATGTGAAGTGCCTCTGGTTTGAATGAGTGTAGTTTCTTAGTTTGTTTAAGACATAAGATGTTTTATGCATTCAAAATTTTTTATTTGCCTCATTTTTTATAAGGTAGAAAATATTTAATAGGGCAAGCAAAATCATTTCAGCACTGTACTGAATACCCACAACATTTAATAAACACTCCATTTTAGGCCTATAATGCACATATTCTAAAGCAAGTTGTTTCTAGAACCCAGTATTTGCTGTTACCTAGACATAAGAGTGATTCAGTGGTATGTGGGTATGTAGAATCTAAATTCTTGGCTTTAGATTTGTCAATATACATTCTGTTGATTGGATGCCAGTTGTTCAGAATTTGTAACCTGAAAACATAAGGCAAACCCAGTCATATGCTCCAATTTAAGCCTTTATAAGCTACCAACAGCACAGCTTCCCAATAACATACTCAAGTTCAAGGGTGTAGCCACATGAAAAACCTCAACCACTCCATTTGTATTTTATTCTATAAATTTTACTTTCTTTGCCTATTTCTTGAGGCACACAGATCAATGAAACAAATTTTGAGTGTTCAAAGAGCTAAATAAATATCATCCCATTTTTTTCTATCTGAGTGTCCATGCAGTTAAAAATATAATGATATATAATAAAGTTGTAAGAATAAAAATATTACCTTTATTATTAACAAAGTTAGTATGGAAAATATGGCTTTATCTGTATAAGAAAGGAGTTTACGTTAGATTTTATGCTCTCAATGGTCAGCAAAGTCTTAAGGGAAAGAGAAAGAGCAAAGGACCATGCCTAGTTTCTCCTTCCAAAATCATGAGTCAGGCAATTTTCCTTCTCACCCAAACATCCATCCCTAAGAAAAGAGGAAGTAAGAGATAAAGAAAACATAAATGTTTTATTAATGAAGGTATCTCCATACTACACTGCTGGGCATAAACATTAGGACTTGGATGCAAATACTACCCCTTCAACAGACATTCCAAAATGTTACATTTCCAGTAAACCACATGGAAACAATGGGAAGATCACTAGAAGTTGAACATTGAGGGGTGGGGGTAAGGGAGATGCAGCAGAACACTTGTAGTTAAACACAGTCTTTTTTTTTTTTTTTTTTTTGAGAGGTAGTCTCGCTCTGTCTCCACGGCTGGGGTGCAGTGGCGCGATCTCCGCTCACTGCAAGCTCCGCCTCCCGGGTTCCCGCCATTCGCCTGCCTCAGCCTCCCGAGTAGCTGGGACTACAGGCGCCCGCCACTGCGCCCGGGTAATTTTTTGTATTTTTAGTAGAGTCAGGGTAAACACAGTCTTCTAAATCTCTAGCTTGCTAACACTTTCTACGTCTATTTCCCTGTAGGTAGATTCAAAAGAAAGTATTAATTAGTGCATTTAACCTAACGTAAACAGCATCATGACCTTGTGCATGATAGGTATTGCTGCTAACAAGAATGCTCACCAGAGACTTTGTAAGCAAATTCTTGTTTGTTTTCTTGTTTCTCGGTATCTCTCTTATATGAGCTTATTAGTAAATGGTAAGACTTCTTAACAAAGTGGGATTTCATTATTTATTTTGAAAATTTTTAACATACATGAGTAATTTAATTTTGCAGTAAAATTTTGTAGCCAACTAATACTTTTTGTCTAGTCTGATCGCAATTGTTTGTTATAATAGATGTCACACACTAACCTATTCAACCAAGTACTTTCTCACAGGTACAAAATATACATTTTATATGGAACTTTTTTTTTATTTTTAGAGATCAACTTTTAAAACATTAAGGTGATACTAGAATACTGTTTATATTCCTTTTTAAACTTGCTGGTTCAGTCATTCACATGTAAGTGAATTCTAAGTTTAGTATTAACTTATAAAGCAACATTTTATTTTTAGTTTATTTCCCTAGTGTTGCTCTGGAAGTACAAATTTGGTAAGTTAAGCTATAATCTGAAGTCTGACAGTAACTTGATTTACAAATATAGACAAATTACATAATTTCCATGAGCTTCATTTTTTTTTGAACTACAATAATTTCTCAGCCCATTTTAATTCCAATTCCATCCGAACATGTTGTTAATAGGCAGGTTGTTTCAGTTGGAAGGCACTGGGATTGAAAGCAATGAATCTCTTTTGAGAGTCATACACTCAGGGCAAATTCAGTAACGCTCTCTGATATTCAGTTTTATTATTTTCAAAATAATATTGTCAATGATATCATCTGTTTCAAAGAATCAAAGGGAGGATCAAATAAAATAAGATTACATAAAGTTATTTTGTATCTGTAGAGCATTATTAAATTGCAAATAATTACTCTGATTCCAAGAAATATCTTTCATGCTTCAAAGGTGGTGTTTAATGTATGCTATTATATGATTTTATGACTGATACATTTATTTACCTATAATTTGTATTTTATTTAATCAGAAGCCTTTATAGTACCTATTCTGTAACAAATATTAGTGCTATTAATATATATTTACAAGTCATTATGTTCTAACCTTTGTTTCTGATAGAATAGTCTTTGTTCTACTAACGCTGTTCCTCTGCCTCCTTGGTCATCTTTGAGCCATACTTTTGAAACTTATTAAAGAGTACTATGGCTTTTTGTGTGCAGATAAACAGACAATAGAGTAAGTAAAGACACTATATTTTTGACATGGAACTAAATAATAACTTCTTTTCTGTTTCTAGTACTCATTCTGATGGTGAAATGCTTAAATCTGACAACATGTAGTCCTCATATCACTGATGAAAAGCACATCAATCATCATCTTAGTTGCACTTAGTAGTCACATAGACCAGATATCCGTCAGCTTCTGGACATTTTTCAATCCAAAGTAAAATATGAATATGGGTTATTGGCATCTGCTCTATACCTGAGTTGTTAATAAGCATCAGTATCAAGCCTTTCTAAATCATTACCAATATTTAGTGGCAGGAGGAGGAGCAGTGTGTCACTTTTTGTAGTTGGCCATTTTTCCAATCTGATTTCTTAATACCTGTATTCTCAGAAAGCAAGTCATTCTCTGGGTTTCTTGGATCAGAACTGAGAAAGTAAAGTCTATCAAAAATGATCCTCAATACTCAATCATACTCTTATCTTTTACTCAGATTCTTAATAACTTTATGTATAAAGTTTTTCACTCTTTACAGCACTTTTGGTTAGGGCTTTTCTTTTGAACTGATTCTGTAAGATTCTCTGCCCCACATTCTCAGAATTTATACATAGAGAGGACTTCAACATTTTCATCCATTAATGTAATAAAAATCTATACATCCTCGAGATAAAAACAAAAGAATGAGAAAGTAAAGTATAATAATTCCCCAAAGATACTTATTGCTGTACGTTGACATTTGTGACCTCAAACGTGAACTTAAATGTAGTACTTTTTTTTTTTTTGAAAAGCCATTATTAAGTAGAGAGCACTGAAGTAAACACTTCTTAGAATTAAGAAAATTTGGATGTAGTTAGGAATAGACATGCCCCATTTAGTGTCAAAAACAGATTTAAAAATATGTATTTATCCTTCATTTCTCTGGTTAACTCTCAATGGTTCCACATGTTCTCTAAGCAAGACAGTGTGCAAAGCAGTATTTATCTGAAAAAGACAGGAGTGAGCCATAGATCTTGTCTTTATCCTTACAGTCCTGTGCAGTTGGTACAGCAATTACGGGGAGGTAGGGGCAATATAAAGTTGAAAGGGCAAACAAAAAATTACTGAAACCACTAGGGAATCCACAAAAGTGAGGTAATTTAAAAGTCATTTTAGTATAACAAACCGTCACGATACACAACTACTTATGTAACAAATCTGCATATCCTGCACATGTACCCTGAACATAAATGTTTTTAAAAATGTTATTTTAACTTGACACAATAGTATAGTATGCCACATTTCTTAAATTTCATGATTTGATGTAGCAAAATTCTGGGAAGGAGCTAACTCCAAAATAATATTGTGAGTCTAAAACAGAGCCATGATATACTAATGCTCTTGTCCACATTACTTTCTTTCTTTTTCTTGCTGAAATTAATAATAATGCATTCTGTTTTTTAACTCTAGATCCACAGTTACAATGATTCATATTTGGGCCCCACAGTTACAATGATTAATATTTGGGCCCTGAGTCTTTTATAAAAAGGTCCTTTCCTGACCAACTACTGTTCTTACTCTTCAAAGAACTCCCTAGTCTCTCCCAGGTTCCAGATCACCCAGGAAGTTTGTGTTTCCATTTCACTGAAGCCAATTGAATCACATTGGAATTGTATTGTCAGTGCCGAAAATCTGTGTTAATTATACACGCATGGACTTCATTCAAATAATAGCTACTTAAGGCATCAGATATTCTCAACCCATTTTACATATAAGGAAATGAAGATTCCTAGCTTGTAATGTGATCAAATAATGCAGCTAATATGTCACAGGTCTAGGACTGAATCTAGTTCTGAACTTCCTACTATGTTTCCGGCAAAAAAATCACAAATGGAAACCTTTTGATGACTTTTTCCTTTTTAAATATTTAAGGCTGAGTGTCATTTTGTATCTTTCATTTAAGGTAAAAATCTCTGAAATTATGCAGCAGTCACCTTAGTAATACCTTTTGCCAGCATCCTGTACCCTTGCATGCACTTGGCAGAATTTATTAAAATAAAACCATCCTGTCATTTCCCAGATCAAATATATTTTATGTATCTTCATAGCCAGAATGAAAACACTAAATAAACTTCTTCACTTGAAAAAAAAACCTCTTCTCAACTAGCCTTTCTTGTCTTGTATTTCTTGCACTGCTCACAAGTATTCAAGCCCATCCTTAACTACTTACTCTTCCTCAAAACTGCCATTGTCTTTCCTCCTAAGGAATTATGCATTCACCACATCCAAGCAAAATGAAGTGCAGAGAAGATATTTGAACCTCTCTGGTTTGTTTATTTGCTTGTTTGTTATAAAGAAACAGACATTTAAAACCCTAATACAATATTCAGTGAAAAAAAAGCAAAGTTTGGTAGTCTTAATTGCCTAGAAACATAACTTTTGATTGAGAGCAACTTTTCCTTGGTTATATTTTATTCTTTCTGTTCCTCATTATTAAATGTATTGCAGTGAGTTGTGTCAAAGAAATAAGGTTGAAGCTGTAAAGAACATAACTGAGCTATGACACTTAGAAGGAACCTTATAAATTTTAATAGATGACCTTTCCAAAAGTTGTCAATAGCAAAAGCTTTAGACGATAAGTGTAGTGATTCATTTTATATCTACCTACACACACACATATATGGTTAAAATTTACACTTATACATTAGGAAGAAAAATAAAAATATATTAATATTTCTAAGCACTGATATCTAAAGATAGTTTATTTAAAGCATTGCTCTTATTTAAATTTTAAAAAGTTTTGTAAACAGTACTATTTTTTCAATATGTTTAATATACTCCTCAAAGGTACAGGATGTGCATAAATGTATGAATGTAGAGAAAAAAAAATATTCTAAATAATGTGGTTGTCAGAATGTTGAAGGCCTGCTTTTTAAATTATGTGTAATATCACAAAGCGAGAGGGAAACCCTGTCAGTTTAGCTATGGAGTTCAAACATCCTGATGAGGACACATTCTGGCATAAATGTGGTTAGAAATATACTGTGTCAAAGAGATTGATCTCCATAATAGTTAATGAATCTGAAATGAAGAATAGAAGATATAGTGTTGTAGATCTGATTTCATTGCTTGAAATTATATTTGCCCTTGGCAAAGCAGCTTGTTTATTGGTGCTCATTATAGCTGATACAGTATAGCAAACTGACTTTCATCTAAAAATAAAGGTTATCAAAGATCATAAAATAATACAGGCATGAGGAGCTTTCACAACATTTCAGCATGCTTTTATTATTGACTATACTACAGCAATACATGTAGTGTAAGTATTAGCATTACAATTATATTACCGACTACCAACATCTTACCTGTAGTTTTAGTGTCAGAAGAAATTACATTTAGTCAAGCTTGGATGATGGCACAACTAAAAGCAGTACTGAAAAATCAAAACTGAATGCATGGTAAACATTTGAAAACACGTAGGAACAATTTATTATTCATATTGAATACAATTATTTCATATTACCAATGGAATGAAAACACAAAAAAAGTGACTCACTGAAGATTTCTATTGTTTTAACCTCAATTTACTGAGAATCCTCTTAGTTTAAAGGAGCAGGCAGGCGTGCGGGACTGCTGTGTAAAGCTATCGTGTTCCCTACAAATTTTACAGTTTAAAATGTATTGGATTTTCTTTCATGCAGAGGTATTTCAAAGGGAATAATTTTATTATACAAGTTATATTGAAGCCATACCTAAGCAAAGTTTGAAAACTTGAAATAATCCTAAAATGAATTGGCTTGCTATTAGGAATCTTTAATTACATGTCTTTTTAAAAATAAGTAATTTTTAAAAAGTGGAGTGGGTGTGGCACATGATAAGAATCATACCTTAGAATGATAAACGTGGCATAATAACCACATGTGAAAAGGATAGATATTGGAGGTGATTAATAAGATTAATAATTAAAAGGCAATTTTGATAATATATCCAAGTTATAATGAAGGCATGGCCAGGGCAGTGCCATTGAGAACAGATAACAAGAGTGCCTATTAAAGTCTTGGTGACTATTAAGTATGGTACACAAGAAAAGTAGTCAAAGATGTCCCAAGTTCCCTAAGTTTTATATCTGAACATAGAATGATATTGATAAAAAAGCTAAGTGGGCCGGGTGCAGTGGCTCCTTCCTGTAATCCCTGCACTTTGGGAGGCCAAGGCAGGTGGATCACAAGGTCAGGAGTTCAAGACCAGCCTGGCCAAGAGGGTGAAACTCCATCTCTACTAAAAATAGAAAAAATTTAGCTGGGAATGTTGATGTGTGCCTGTAATCCCAGCTACTCCAGAGGCTGAGGCCAGGAGAATTATTTGAATTGGAACCCAGGAGGCGTAGGTTTTTGAAGCCAAGATCATGCCACTACATTCTAGCCTGGGCTGCAGAGTAAGACTCCGTCTCAAAAAGGAAAAAAAAAAGAAGATAAGTGATGAAATACAGCTTGTAACCAGGCAGAAACATTAATTGTAAGTTAAAAAAAAAAAATGAAATGGAGAGGTAAGGTGCTCCAATTTTGATATGTTGAGCTTGAGTAGCTTTGGAATAAACAGCTGTTAGTATCTAGCGGTTATTGGTAAAAAATGATATTATGAGAAATGACAGAGTTATCTACTCATTCCGAGTGATTTACCATTGTGCTAGATTAGTCTCCTTTTTATCTAAATTTATGGGACTCATTATTGTCAGTATATCCACTGGTATCCATGAAAAGTGTATGGCTGTTTGCATAAAATTTGCTAAGCATTAGTGTAGGGAGAGGATGAGTAAAAGAAGTGTATAAATAAATTGTGGGAATGATCATGGTATAACAATAGGAGGAGATGTAGAGAAAGGAAAAGACATACCCAGAGTCAAGGGAGAGAAGGGGTTGGGGAAGAATCTTATGTGAGATGTCAAAACCAAAGTAAAATAGTAAAGATCAAAGGAAATCAAAGAAAGCAAAATATATAATGGAGCCTTAGTGAACATTAGTTATAAACATTGCATTTCAGTATGTGATATTATTAATATAAATACCTTTTACAATAATGATTTGCTGTATAATTATTTTTATAGCTCTTTAATGGTTACATAAATCTATAAGATTAGAAATATGCTAAATAATGTAATAAAAGGGAACATATAAAGTCTAATTATTAATACTTGGGGGGGTTGTAGTATTAGCGATAAAGGCATTATCACTATAATGGTTAAATTAAATCAAGCAGAGAACTGAATTTGGTCCTTGTCCATAACTTCTTAATTCCATTGTAGAAAGTAATGTGATTAGGACTGTGTTTATAAAAACAAAGTGATTTTGATCCCACCTCTATTCAAATAATAAATCCAGAATTGAAACCTGGCTATATGAAGAAAAAACTGGGATAACAAATAATTCTAGTTTATAGGTCACACCATCTTATAAACAAACTATCTACTATAGGATTAGTTGAAACCACACACACGCACATTCAGTCACTATGACTGAAAACACAGACTAAATATTTGACTGAATGAATTGGGCAACTTTAGTATTTTAATTACAATTTTGTCAATGGAAGGGCATAGTTTATGTTATCTATTTGAACTAACTATATAATTTTCTAAATAACTAATTAAAAAAATGAATTTATTACAAATTCTAAACAAAACAAATAAACATTTTTAGTAATAATAGAGTACTGCTGTGATGTAATTAAGATTGTTGGTGAGTGATAGAATTCAGACACTCCCTTGCCATTATTAACATAAAATTTTTTTTTTCTAATGCCCTCTATGCATTATTCAAACGGGATATTAGAGTGAATAGCACAAGTGGACATTTTAGCAGCAGCCAAAAATCAGGATTTGTAACTTACAATGTGATAGCTGTCCTAAGTCTGTAATCCATTTACCTTAAGGAACCAAGTAATAGCCTTAATACTCTGTATTTAAGTCACCTTGTTTATAGTTTTACAAATATTTAAGAAGTTAACCATTTTTTCATTTAAAACTACAAAAAGAACATCAATAATTAATGACTCCAGTTCAACATGAGCAGGTTGATAAGTCATATTATTAGGATGGAATGGACTTAAGCAGGACATTTTTATGCTCACATGAAAGATGTTGTTTTGTGCTTTCTCCAGGCCTTATGTTGGTTTACAACGGAGGACCTTTAATGACCTGAAGTCTTTTATGAAATAAGGTGAGGTATAAATACATAAGAATAAACAAACTGTTCATTATTATAGAATTAAATTTTGTTATTTTTCTATTAGGAAGATTAAGATGTTGGAGAATGAAACATAAATCAATTAGCAGAGTCTTCAGATGATTAAACCGCTCCTGATTTGCAAGCACACTCTCAATAAACAACTTCTTCTTCTTCTTCTTCTCCTCCTCCTCCTCCTCCTCCTCCTCCTCCTCCTTCTTCTTCTTCTTCTTCTTCCTCTTCTAACTTCTGCTTCTGTTTCCTTCTTCCTATTTCTTCGTAGTTGCTGTGTGGGAACAAAAGCACTAAAAATGCCAACTCTATGTATACAAGTAAATGAAACAAACACATAACAAATAAATATAATGAGGAAAAAACTTAAAGAAAGATGGTAGTGGCCAACACAAATATTTCAACAGTTAGTGAGATTTTGAGTGAACAACACTTTAATGCTTACACTGACTTTAAAGCTTCATTCTCTTTGCCTTCTAGTTTGGTTTCAAAATATTTATTTTCACACTTTTAAGGTTATGGATTTTCCAGTAAAACCTCCCATTTGCCAGTAAACTGGATCTCAGTTTTTAAAAGTATTTTCTAGGCACTATGAAGATATTAAAATTTTTATCTGTGTACTTTAAAACTATCATAATATCATCTGAAAAAACTCTAAACTTTTGTAATAAAGCATAGCTTAACTAGAGATGACCTAAATACCAATGGCAAATCTTACATTGGAAACTGTGGAGCTTCTAGGTGTTGAAATGCCTAAGAGCTTGTACAGAGTATCAGGAAGTTAGTGGGGCGAATATCATCTAGATTTCAAGCTTTTTTCTCCCACATTTGTATATCTGAAGTCAATAAATTTTATCTTGGGAAAATGAGATTATTGGATATCAAATATTGAACTATGGGCTGAGGATCTAGCATATAGAATAGCCTTACATTATGAAAAATAAAGCACTAGGAAAATGTCTGTAATAATTTAGCTTTTAATTCTTCTCCCTGAGTTAATTCATTGGTACTGCTCTACAACTAGATGACATGAACACACATGTGGATGGTAAATGATACCAAAGATCATTGTTAACATGATTAATGAATTATGCTTGACATCATTTTATATTTACTTACTCTTTATCCATGCGCTCTTACCATGCAGAAAGCTTAGTTCACGTCCATTCTAGAGAGAGTTTGACACATTAGATAATGAAGTTTTATGTGATACCTACTCAGAAGGTAGCTGGCACTGTGCTCATTGCTCTGTGTTTTGCCAACATATCTGTAAGTATGAGAAGAGCGTGTCCTCTTTTCATCAGCATGCTGCTTCTCCTTCAGTCATTAGTCCCTTAGACTTTAGTAAAAGAACAGTGCACATTCCTTTGTGGGCAAATGTGTGGGCCTAAATACTTTATTTTTTTGTAGTCAATCTTTCTTAGGTGAAATAGGCAATCTGGGAGTCACTTACATTTAAACTAAAGAAATATTAAACAAAAAAAATCAATTTTCAGCATTTAATTTGCGGTGTGCATTATGTATACACAATCAAAATAAATACTGCTATGTCCTTTTCATTTATCTAGTTTGTTCCTCTTGAATTTACCAAGTTCACTAAAGACGTTCATCTTTCCATCCTTAATGCATGGATGTCACAACAGATTTTGGCAATGCTGTGTGAATCTGATTTGTTTTCTTTACTAGCACACAATATAAAGCTATTAGTTGCCTTGAATTATACAAAAAAAGTTGAAACCTGGCAAACCAATGGAATGCTGACTCTTGTTTTTGATGTATTGAACTATCAGCACCTTTTAGCCCAACAGTTTTAAATCTCCAACCAAAATATTTACTTACTTAGAAAAAGATGATCTATTTTGAGAATATTAGTGCTGATTATAACAACAGAGCAATCATAGCCATGCATGTAAGATAAATATTGTGTTTGACTAAGGATAAAATAAATATTTTGTATTATATGTATTTTATTCTATTATTTTATAATATAGAAGGACCAGTGATAAATGTAGGGCAATAAATAGACCATAATCTGTGTATTTGAACATGTTTTAAAATATTGTGTTCATTTAATTAAAATTAAATTTTAATGTCCCTACATATAAGCATGTAAATAGAAAGCATTTCGACAGAGGAGATTATAAAGAAAACTATGGCAAGCCAAATTTAACAAACATTTAGTAGTCTTTACATTTAACTATATTTTAACTTTATTTTTATTATGGAATACAGTATTCACCTTTATTAAAGGTTTTGATAAAAAGATGTTTAAAGTTTTATCAAATGCCTGAGATAAGTTAAAAAAATAAGAAAATTTCCACAAAAGATATAAAGAGTTTAGTTTATCTTAGAATGAAGATTCAAGTCTGATCCTTTGCATATGAATGTTGGACCTTGGATGTGAATTCCTGACTAATGGTTAAAGTGGACTTAGGATCTTTCCTTGAGGATAAATAGAATTGAGGAAGAGATAAATCTGAGAAGCATTAAGAAGCTATGTCTTCCTGCATGAGATCATCAGTAGTAAATCCAGGCAGAGATAAGGAAGATAATGAAGTAGAGATTATCTGCTAATGTTAGAGTTCTCCATAGAAATACAGCAAAAGTGGTGAATTGTTTGCCTAATAACAGTAACTCTGGGCTGTATCAACAATTTTAAGAAAGAACAAATAAAATATTATATCTGGTGATCAATTTAGAATATTCATAATGTTTCAGACCTAAAATTTAAGCATTATAGAAAAGTCTCAAATTAATGACTATTTTAATAAAACCTGCCAAGTAATCTTAGTAATTCAAATCCCGATTTATAGTCCTCATTCATTATAGGAATTATATTTCCATTAAAATTTTTTCTTGAATGATTAGTTTGTAGTAGTTATACTCTGAAATGATAGAGATTAGAAAATCAGCAAAATTTTTTTTCACAAAAATTATATTTGATATAGTAAGACATTTAACTGGTGTTGGCAAATGTTGCCAGAGTAAACATATAACGGATTTGGACTAGGTGTTTACATTTGGATATCATTCATTATGAAGAAAATGGAAATAGAAAAAGGCAGTTATTCCCAAGTGTCTCACACGTACCTATGAAGAGAATCCACCCACAGGCTTTGTGTGAGCAACAAGGCTGCTTATTTCAAATGGGTGCAGGCAGGCTGAGTCCGAAAAAGGAATCAGCAAAGGGTGGTGGGATTATCTTTAGTTCTTACAGGTTTTGTGATAGGCAGTGGAGTTAGGAGCAATGTTTTGTGGGCAGGGGGTGGATCCCACAAAGTACATTCTCAAAGGTGGGGAGAATTATAAAGAACCTTCTTAACAGTGGGAAAGATTATAAAGAAACCTCTTAAGGGTGGGGGAGATTACGGAGTACATTGATCAGTTAGGGTGGGGCAGAAACAAATCACAATAGTGAATGTCATCAGTTAAGGCTATTTTCACTTCTTTTGTGGATCTTCAGTTGATTCAGGCCATCTGGATGTATACACACCTGCAGGTCACAGGGGATATGATGGCTCAGCATGGGCTCAGAGGCCTGACACCAAATAACTTCCATGTTTGTGTTATATTTTGCTATGAAGGATAAGGAACACGAAAGCATGTTTGTAAACTGTGAATGATGGAATAGGAACAAAGACTCTAATGATGCAGTATAGTGATGGCTTAATGAAGAGATATAGTGCTTTCAAAGATAATAGAAGATGGCATTGAGAACACATGTATAGGAACTAATCATTGACATGGGAGAAAAGAATCAGAGCACAGATCACTGGATTTGTAGAGGGAGAAGATACCTTTGGTTTTGGATACCTTTGGTTTGTTTTGGATACCTTCAGTTTGTTTAACAATGTTATGAAAAATCATTAGCTAAGAGTGAAGTAGTGAGAAGAGAATAAAATATTTAAGAATAGAGAAAGTGATACAAAATAATCACCTGAGGAGAGTGAGAGAGTATACAGCTAACTATAGAACTAGAGTAAATTGCTGATCCAGCTACAAGTTCATCTGATTTGACAGAAGATGAAGTGAAATCATCCAGCCTGCCTAGTTGGTCAATATGTCTAGCCATGCTTAGTCCCTACCCCCACTTCAACCACAGAAAATGAGGCAAGAGAAGGTGAAAAAGTCTGGGAAGAGTTTTTTCCCATTTCCAAAAGAAAGATTATGATAGACAATGGATGTATTAAGTTTGCTACAGTTGCCACTATAAATTACCTCTCACTGGGTAGACTAAAACAAGAGAATTGCATTCTTTCACAGTTGTGGGGGCAAGAAATGTAAAGTCAAAGTATCAGCAGAGCTATGAAGCCTCTAAGAATGAATCCTTCCTTTTCTCTTCTGGCTTTGGGTAGCCCCAGATTTTCCTTGTCTTGCAGCAGCATAAATCCAATCTCTTCCTTGGTTTCTGTCATCACGTGCCTTTCTTCTCTGTTTGTACAACTCTGGTAAACCATAAACAAATAATTTATAAGTAAGACCCCAAAAGTAAATGCAACAACAAAATAAATAAATATATGAGATTTAATTAAACTAAAAATCTCCTGAACAGCAAAAGAAATTATCAACAGTATACAGATAACCTACAGATTGGGAGAAAATATTTGCAAACTATGCATCCAATAAAGAACAAACATCTAGCATCTACAAAGAATTTAAACAAATCACCAAGAAAAAAACTTCAACTAAAAGGTGGGCAAATGTCATGAACAGACATTTCAAAAGAAGATATACAAATAGTCAACAAACGTGAAAATTGATCAACATCAACATCAGTAGTCGTGAGGGAAATGCAAATTAAAACCACAATGAGAGACCACTTTTCCCCTGTGAGCAGAACATTATTTAAAAAACAAAAACAACAGATGTTAGCAATGATGCAGTGAAAAGGGAATGCTATTCACTGTCGGTGAGAATGTAAATTAGTATGACTTTTATGGAAAATAGTATCAAGATTTCTGAAAGAAATGGAAGTAGATTTATCATTTGATCCAGCAATCCTGCTACTGGGTATCTACTCAAAGTAAAATAAATCATTATATCGTGACAACTGCACTCATGTGTTTACTGCAGCATAATTCACAATTGCAAAGATATGGAATTAATTTAAATGCCCATTAACAGATGAGTGGATAAAATATGACACACGTGTGTCATGGCACATACACACACACATATGTGCCATATTTATACAAACACACACATACCATGCAATACATTTGTGTGTGAATATATATGTGTGTGTGTATAGAGAGAGGCATGGAATATCTATATGTGTGTGCATATATATATATGCATATACATACATAGATACACACCCAGACACACAAACACACCATGGAATGCTACCCTCCAGCCGTAAAAAAGATGAAACAATGCCTTTTGCAGCAACTTCGATGAAACTGGAGGCCATTATCTTAAGTGAAGTTACTCAGGAATGGAAAACCAAATACTATATGTGTTTACTTATAAGTGGGGGAGCTAAGCTATGGGTATGCAGAGGCATATAGAGTGGTATAGATACTGGAGACTCAGAAGAGAGAAGGATGGGAGGAGGGTACGGTATGAAAAATTATCTATTGGGTATAGTGAACACTATTCAGGTGATGGGTGCACTAAAAGCCCCAGATTTCACCACTATACAACTCATCCATGTAACCAAAAACTGTCAGGCCTCTGAGCCCAAGCCAAGCCATTGCATCCCCTGTGACTTGCACATGTATATATGCCCAGATGGCCTGAAGTAACTGAAGAATCACAAAAGAAGTGCAAATGCCCTGCCCCGCCTTAACTGATGACATTCCACCACAAAAGAAGTGAAAATGGCCGGTCCTTGCCTTAAACGATGACATTATCTTGTGCCTGGCTCATCCTGGCTCAAAAAGCTCCCCCACTGAGCACCTTGTGACCCCCACTCCTGCCCGCCAGAGAACAATCCCCCTTTGACTGGAATTTTCCTTTACCTACCCAAATCCTATAAAACGGCCCCACCCTTATCTCCCTTCACTGACTCTCTTTTCGGACTCAGCCCGCCTGCACCCAGGTGAAATAAACAGCCATGTTGCTCACACAAAGCCTATTTAGTGGTCTCTTCATACGGATGCTCATGACAAAAACCACTTGAATCCCTAAAGCTATTGAAATAAAAAAATTTCCTCCTTTCTCTTATTCAACACCAGTCATTGTTTTTAGGGCTCATTTAAGTCCAAGATGATTTCATCTTGAGGTCCTGAACTAATAATATCGGCAAAGCATATTAGGGTTCTCCAGAGGGACAGAACTAATAGGATAGATGTAGGAGTTTATTAAGGAGTACTGACTCACAGGATCACAGCATGAGGTTCTACAATAGGCCATATGCAAGCTGAGGAGCAAGAAAGTCAGTCCAAGTCCCAACCATGAAGAACTTGAAGTCCGATGTTCAAGGGCAGGAAGCATACAGCACAGGAGAAAGATGTGAGCTGGGGGATCGAACCAGTCTAGTCTTTCCACGTTCTTCTACCTACTTTTATTCTGGCTGCTCTGGCAGCTGGTTAGATTTTGCCCACCCAGATTGAGGGTGGGTCTGTGTTCCCCAGCCCACTAACTCAAACGTTAATCTCCTTTGATAACACCCTCACAGACACACCCAGGAAGAATACTCTGCATCCTTCAATCCAATCAAGTTGACAAGCAATATTAACCATCACAATGAGTTACATTATTCCCACATTTTAATACACCAAAGTATATTGCTCAGTTTGTTTTTCATCTTCCATAAATTTAAGATCTCTCACTTTTTGTCTCCCCAGCCTCCTCCTTACATTATCTTGTCATTGTCTGAGTTGATTCCTTTTTGAATTTCTATATTGTAATTGCCATGTCATTTCCCAATGGATGATAGAGTACTTAACATTTCATTTGAGACCAAAAATTTTATTTTCTGGTTTTTAATGCTTACTTTTATTTTCTTGTTTTATTATAGGAATTGCCTTTCCATTGTGTTGCTTTGCTTCTATGGGCATGTTTCTTTCTAGTATTTTACAAAACTCATCTTCAAATTTTCTTTCTACTGATTGATTTTTAACTTAATATCTTAATGCTCTTTATTTCCCATTATGAAAAATGGGAAAAATGAGAAAATTAGTTCATTTATATTTCCTCATACTTCTCCTTCAAGCTTCTTTTTCCCCCACTATTTATTAATTATATTTACTATTTTTAATATTTTTCATGGTTCTTTTCAAAATTATAGCAGACATTTTTGTTTATTAACTTTATTAAATTTAGATGCCTTTTTGGCCCAACACCTCAGCGAGAAAAATGTGAAACCATATGTACTTGCATATGGTGTTCTCTGTTGTCTTCTCTTTTATGTTTTTTTAAAAATTGTATTTAATCATTAGTATCATAATATTTACCTTTTATTAAATATAATTTTCATGGTTGATTACTCGTGGTAATGGCTACACCAGGCATTTCACCATAGCTTGGAGAGAATTTCCTTCAAAATTTGCTGAATTTTAAAATCTTTTAATGCGAGCATAGCGGGATCAGCAGAGAGGAAAATGAGAGGAGGTGATAACTCTAGTAGACATACTGTCCATCAGTGAAAGGCAGGGCAGAAATTCCAAAACTACAGAAAGGAAAGGAGGAATGGAATGAGAATACAGTGACTGTATTTTAGTGACTGATGGTAAAAGTTCAAGGAAGAGCCCACCTAATGCTATTTTTTTTAAACTGTGAAAATGATACCATTATGTACTGAACTGAGGGCAATGTTTGCAGGCTCAGAATCTGGGACTGAATAGAGAATGTGTAAAAGAATGTGTAAAAGAGGGATTGAACATTAAGAAATGTTGTGTGGGCCTTGAATACACATTTCTCCAAAGATATAAAAATGGCCAACAGGCATATGAGAAGATGCTCAGTATCAGTAATCATCAGGAAAACACAAATTAGGAATACTATGAGATGCCACCACATACCTATTAAGATAGGTGTTATCAAAAAGATAAGAGATAACAAGTGTTGGTGAGGGTGTAGAGAAGAAGAAATCCTTGTACACTGTGGGGATGTAGATTGGTTCTGACATTATGGAAAAAAGTATGAAGGTTCCCAAATAAATTAAAGATATAACTGCAATGTGACCCAGCAAATCCTCTTCTGGGTATATACTCAAAGGAAATGAATTCACCACCTCATAAAGATATCTGCCCTCCTATGTACATTGCAACATTGATTCACAATAGCCAAGCTATGGAAACAACCTAGTGGTCATTGATGGATGCATAAAGAAATTGGTACATATATATGGTGGAATATGATTCTGTCTTACAAAAGAAGAAACTCCTGTCATTTGCTACAACATGGATGAAAGTGGAGAACAAAATGCTAAGTAAAATAATCAAGACACGGAAAGAAAAATATTGCATGATCTTACTTCTATGTGGAATCCCAGAAAAAGTCAAATATACAGAGATACAGTATAAAGAGTGTTTACTAGAGGCAAGCTAGAGGAAATATAAAGATGTAGGTCAAAAGATACAAAGTAGCATTTACTTAGAGTGAACAAGTCTCAAGCTGTGATGTACACCATGAGAACTATAGTTTATAAGAGTATATTGTATTCAGGATTTTAAATAAATGAGTAGATACTGCTGTTGCCACATACATATATGCACACACAGACAACACCAAGGGATAACTATGTGACATAATAGATATGTTACTTTGCTTCAACATAGTAATCATTTTACTATCTATAGGTATTATCTCATTACATCATGTTGTATACTTTATACACAATAAAATTTATTTAAAAAAGAAAAACGTGGGAAGTCAAAGAATAAACTGACAAGAAAAATATAGCACTGGGAGGCAGGATTTAAGTGCTTAATGAAGTCAGTGAGCATGCTTTTAAACATGATTGTATAATGGCACTTTAAAAAAAATTAAATTTTTTGTTATTTTAGAGATGAGTTCTCCCTTTGTCGCTAAGGTTGGAGTATGTGGTACAATTATTGCTCATTGCAGCCTCTAATTCCCAGGCTCAGGTGACTCTTCCTCCTTAGTCTCTCCAGCAGCTAGGACTACAGGCACGTACCACCACACCCAGCTAATTTTTGTATTTTTTTTTTTTTTTTTTTTGTAGAGGCAGAGTCTCACTGTGTTGCATAGACTGATCTCAAATTACTGACTTCAAGTGATCTTTCTGCCTGGACCTCAAAGTGCTGAGGACTATAGGCATGGGTCACAGCGTTCAGCCTTTAAAATCTCTTAAAAACAGTGTCTGTGAGGTATGGAATTATTATATGCCATATGCTTTACGCTACTGTTAGTGGACCTTACAAAGATTCTATCACATTTGTCTTAAATTCCCATGTTACATATGAAGAAATTAACACAACATTGAAATATTCCTGAAACTCACAATTTGAAAGTCAGCATATCATATTTTGTTATGCATCAGAAATAGTAAAATAAAACTTATATGCCTCTAATAAATATATTATTAAAAAAATACTTGCACTTGCTTTATCACAAGTGAAGTTTAAAAACACATAAACACAAATAGAAAGTAACTGGGTCAAAATCCCCAGAAATCATTTTCTTAGATTTACTTTGTTGCCACCATAAAGCAATATACTTTATACAAATTTTTTGCCCAGACACCAAATTACTCTTATCACTAGATCCATTCAATATATGCTACTAAATTTTGTTTAATTTGTTCACTTAGATAAGTCTTTTTAAAAAATTACCTGTAATGAGAAGGTGAGCCAAAGCAATTCTATGCTTCATATGGTGTTCACAATTTGGCATACTACAATCATGAAAAACCCCAAAGCATGGGTTTTTAAGCAGATGTCTTGCTTGCATAGGTTCATAATACATTGGGAGATTTTTCTTCATAAACTCTAAGACTTCTTGCTTTTCAGTTAGGTGGAAGAAGAGACAGGCCTGATAAATGTCTAGGGGGAAAAAATAAATCAGTGCAGCTGTGACCCAGGTCAGAATTATTCTTAATATTCACAATTAATTTCTGGAGAGCAGCTTGTATACAATATTACCAGCTGCTCCTTTAACAAATATGTGCACATTTTTGGCAACTACAGATTTTGTAATTTGCTCCACTCACATGAAAACCAAAAAAAGGTGAAATTATCTAGTATGCTTTTCTTTTTTCTCTTCTTAGTTTATTTTACAATAATAATGCCTTATAACATATGCACTGTAAGCAAGAGTAAATTAAGAATGATGTGGCACCTGAGCTACAAACAAGCCTCTTTCAAGTTAGGAGGCATATCTTAATTAAAAATTGGATGAATGGTAAAGATAGACCTCTAAAAGACTTTGTTTTTGTTATGAATCTCTGTAGAGACATTTTCTATTTCATTTTGCTAATCCATTTATGTACTTTGTTTATAAAGTAGACACAGGATGAAATTACATTATTTCAGATTCAACTATGAATGGTTTAAATCTGAAATGAAAGGCAGTATAATTATGCGTGTTTTAATGGAGGTGAATAGTACAAAGCAGTGAATATTTCTTATGCAAGGTGGTACTGCTCTCTCATTCCAAATCTCTTTAGAATTAGTTTTTATAGATTCCTGCTCAGAGTCTGAAGGATGAACTAGAAGACCTTTTGACATCAACTCTTTCTATGTGTGAACTCCTAACACTAAAAAAACACCAATTAAGAAAATTCAGTGATACAAGTTGACTATTACATAAATGCATTCAAAAGGGAGACAGCTTAAATAGCTTGATTTAGCCATTCCATAAAATATACATATATCAAAACATCAGGCTGTGTGGTATAAGTACATTCAAGTTTTACTTGTCAAGGAAAATAAATTAATTTTTAAAAGGATGAACAGAATCACATTATGATGAATACAGAGGAACTTTGGGATAATACAGACTTTGTATTTACAACTTCCTAATTAGAAGCTATATTTTCTTCAAAAACCCATTCTTTCTAGGTTTCATTTGTAAAAAAGAAGTTTATATGCATAGACTTCTGCAAGTCTGAAATATAGCCTCAAATGCTTACAAAATAAAATAGATTATGTTCCACTTTTGTAAAATACACTAATTTGAAGCAATTTGAAAACGAAATGATATGGGTGTTAATGGGAGAGCACTTATAGAGGTCATACCAAGAATCCCAGTATAAGTAGTAATAACTCAACAATAATCAAACCTTATTCTGAGCATCTGGATATTCAAAGAAATAATAGGAAGGATCAATTCTAAATTTATATTTTATTTCTTTTAAAAATATTTTTTCTACTACTAATATTAATTAAAAATAAAAACTTGTCAAAATTTTTGTCGTTGATTTCTAGGGGAGGCATGTGCTTTTAAATAACTTCTAATTACATATATATATATATTTACAATATATAGCCTCTGATTTGGGGGAAGGATTAGGGGAACATATGACCTGATTTTATTAAAATTCAGGTGTGTTAAACAGTTATATTAATTAGAGCTCTTAGCTCTTAGCTAGAGCTACCATAACAAAATGTCACAGACTGAGTGACTTAAACTATAGAAATTTATTTTCTCACAATTCAGGAGGCTAGAAGTCTGAGATCAAGGTGCCAACAGGACTGATTTCCTCTGAGGCCTTTTTCCTTCACGTGTAATTGGCTGTCTTTTTCTCCCTGTGTCTTCATATGGTCTTCCGTGTTCATGTCTGTGTCTCAATCTCCTCCTCTTATAAGAACACCAGTCAGATTGGATTAGCGCCCACTCATGCGACCTCATGTAGCATTAATTACTCTTAAAAAACTCTCCAAATGCCATCACCTTTTGAGATACCACACTATGAATTCTGTGGGTGTTGAATTATTATTTTCCAAATGGTTACCTTTCTAATACTCAGCAATGCTTTATATGAAACATTTTGGGAGAAACTTGATGATTTGTACCTTGTATATTAATCATTATAAAATATTGCTTTTTATCCTCTTCCATTGCCATAGTCTTCCATTTATCTTAACAATATTGCTACCAATGCCTTTTTCTGAGTTTCATATTCAATTGTCTAGTGCTTTATCCATTATATGATAATCAGTGGTGCCATGTCACTTTTATTTTAATTTCTTAACAATAGAATACTGCTGTTTTTTTAAAGCACAGTTGGAAGGTTTTTCATTCATTTGTTTGTTTATTTGTTTTGAAACCTCAATTATTTAAACACTTTTGATGACTTCACATTGCATTAAGAATTAAATTCAAGTTCCTTACTCTGGCCCACCAGGCCCCAGCTGATCTCACCTCTTTCTGCACATCTAACTATATTTCTCAATGCCTCATCTCTCATTTTACCATGAGCATAGTTCGAAGACTTCCTCTTTATTGTCAGTTTCTCTGCGTACTATGCCTTGAATTTGCCCATAGTGTTACCTCTTCCCAGACTGAACTTCTACAAACTGTCATCTTTGTTGTTCTAGTCTTATCGTTCAGATTTCAGCTTGTATATCTTTTCGCAAAAGCATTTGGTGACCTCCCTGTCTGTCACTCAGCCCAGCTCTTGCTTTTTAAAAAAATGCCAGTCATTTTCTATCACACTGCCTCTCCTTATTTCCTTCACAGCCCAAATCTGTCTTGGTGTATTTCTATATTAGCATTGCAATGGGATGTTTTGCAATGAATGATGTGCTTTATATCTTCACTGTCCAATACAGTAGCCATTAACCACATATGTCTATTGAGCACTGGAAATGTAGCTACTAAGACTGCAAACTAAATTATTAATTTTATTTCATGTTAATTCATTTAAATATAAAATAAAGAAGCCTCATGTGGATGCTGGTTACTGTATTAGGCAGCACAGTTCTCTCCTCTATTAAATCCAAAATTCCATGGTGATAAGAAATTTTTCTGTGTACAGTAGTAATCTATGTAATATGGTACTGAGAATATTCATACCTGGGAATGGCAAGCATATAAAATATTTGTGAAATGAATGAATGAATAAATTGATAAATTATAAGAACATATATTCATTTTTATTGAGGTTATAAATATATTCTGTTTGAATCCTGCTTTATAATCTAAGATCTGTGTGATCCCCTTTCTTCTTTCCTTTCTCCTGACTTCAGTAAAATTGACCATATCTCTGCTTTCAGTTTTCCTCATATATGATGAAATATTCTATTAATAATTGTTAAGATATTAAATTTTAATAATTAACTCCAGCCCCTTTCCAAATGGTTTGCATATGTTAACTCATTTGATCTTTACAATAACCATATGAATTGAGTTTCATTATTACTCCCATTCTACAGAGATAGAACCTGAGGCACGAGGTTTTTAAGTAACATATCCAAGTTATCTAGTTCATAAATGAGTGAGGGAGGCTGCAGAGTTGTCTCTTAGCCATTATTCTATATTGCATCTCACTTGAAAACCTTTATTCTTTTATAGTAGTAGCTATCCTTAAATTGACAAACATATTTGAAATTATGTAATATTATGCTGAAATATAAATATTAAAAAATTAAGAGTATTTATAAAACAAGACAAGATTTTGATGACACATTCTTTTCTAGATTTTTTTTTTATCTTTTACTGTAAGCTTCATCCCAGTCTGACAGTTGTGCTGCTTAAATAATTTGGACTTGAAAAAGGTTGAAAAAGAGGAACAGAGAAAGAGAAAAGTTGCCTCTGCTTAGCCTTTGAGCAGGCCTGATTTTAGGAGAATGCTGAAAACAGTATAAGCCACATGCTTTCCCTGTGGGCTCTTTCTTCTCTTCCAAGCCAGCTTATCCCAAATATTAGTATAGTGAACTCTGTTATTTTTCCATCATACATCTATACTGACTAATTGGTAAACAAGTGAAGCAAACTTGTCACATAATTACATGATTTATTAATGCCCTTGCACTATTTAGAGTCAAGAGAGAAATCAACTGCTTTGCAAAAATCCGAAAATTTCAAAAACACTCATGTCTGGAAGTACATATTTTTACAAAATCCAAATTCATGTTTTGGATCCACTTGCAGTTTTAACTTGTCTTTTTGAAGCTGTCTGTGTCAAAGTTCTGCCTGTATTCTTTCCTAAATTAGTCTTCCCCTCCATCATTTATTTATACGTCATTAGTGGCATTGTAACTTCAGTTTGGAGCCAGCTAAGTTCATTCTTAAAGCCTGTTTATTTCTTTCTTTGCAATAACACTAAAGCTAGTTGATATTCTTCCAAATGTGCAGAAAATATGGTTGTGTGATAAAAATTGTATAAAGAACCAAATGTTTCCTTTCTGTTATGTCTTATAAATACCATTTGGTTTTAATCTGACCTTTGCCATTCTTATTTTGATTGATTATGCAAGCCTCTTTTTACCTCATATTAACTTATTTACTTCTAAAATACTATTTGAATTAAATACTAATATATTTGATTAGTTTTACTCTTCATCATTTTGCTCTCAAGATATGAACATACATAAATAGAAATGTAGAAATATTACATTCAAATCCAGATGGATTCAAGTTTTGCTTGGCAAAGACAATATTTTAAAACTCTCAGGAAATGTAGGTGAATAATTTTTAGACCTGATGTAGGGAAAGACTTGATAAGTAAGATGTAAAAAAAGTATTTTGATGTATTTGACTGTATTAAAATAAAACACTGTTAAATATAGTAAATATAAAGGTTATAAGCTGGGAAAGCAATTTAAACAGACATAACTATCAAAGGATTCACATAAAAATATATAAAGAATCATCCCAAGTCAATAAAAGTGGTATAAAATTCCGGGGAAAAAATGGAGGAGAAATACAAACACATTTCAAAGACTAGGAAACACACCTGTCCAATTAATATATAAAAAGACACCCAACCTTCAATTACAAAAATCTAGTTGTCTTCTTTATTTTTATTTTACTTCACTTTTCTATGGCACTGAATAATGGTTTCACATTTCTTAGAATCTCTTTGTTTTACTGACTTGCAGTAGTAGATGTTCAATCACACTCCTTTGTACGTCGGACAGATTCCTTCCTGTTACAACCTCCTGCCTATTCTTAGTTCAACAGTTTCATTTAACAAACTTGTCTTACACACCTTTTATATCCCAATCACTATATTACTCATGGATGATAGGAAGTGAAAAAGACATACTCCTTGTTATCCTTGTCCTCGAAGTGCTTATGATCTAGTGAAAGAGGACAGGGGCATAACAGATAAATTTTAGCGTCAACTTCCTCACCCAATCATTCTACCCAACTAATGTGATATATCACGTCTTCTGTGAAACTATCTGGAGCTTGGATGTCAGCTGTCACAGATAATGTAGGTGCCGAGGATACCACCATTAATTCGCATTTTCTTTTTCTTTTTCTTTTTTTAAGATGGGGGTGAAACTTCACATTGTATATGACAAGGAAAAATAACATATTATAAAAATCATGTTCTAAATTTTTTAATGAAGATTATATATGTATGTATACAATTTTAATGCAAATACAACCAGTAACAGAGACATCAGAAAGGAAATAACAGTGGACTAAACCTTGATGGACAAAATAGGCATACTGATAAGGGTTGCTGGTTAGATATGTGAGATATAAAAATAATTGTTTATCTTGATTATGTGTAGAAAAATTAAGACCAGTTTGTCTCCAGAGAGATATTTGGCCTTTGGAATGCATAAACCTTTTTTCCAGTCAACTAGAAATCATGAGAAAAGAAGTAGCAACCATTAAAAAATATGAGCATCTTTAATCTATATTAATGCTAAAGTAGATGGTCGTTGTACATATTAATCACATCTCTTGCCCTTGAGGATTTTGCAATATTGTTAGGAAAGAAAAAGATGAATATTATATAACATAATTTCAAAACTGCACTGGGTTAAGAGAGGTGAGTCAGAGATTATATTGCTAGGTTACAAGATTCATCTTTTAATGGCAGAAATACCTATGTATGGCCCTGCTTCAGTTCTTGCACAAAAAGGAGTTAGACATTTCATCATCTCTTAGAATTTATAACCTGGCTGTAACCATATGTCTAGTCAAATGAAGTCTCAGAAATTGTCCAACTCTAATTTTATTCACATTCTTCAGTTGCAGATGAATAGCAAAAAAATAACTGTATAGATGAGGATGCACTATTTTCACTATCTGTAAATATATGCTTGGCAAATAATATAATTAGTAGCCTCAACACAGTGCTTTTGGAGAAATCATTCAAAGAGGAGGCTTTCAAAAACCAGTAATTATGTAGGCCACAAATACTAACTAGAAATAACCTGAAATTTGACTTTACTTTTTAATGTTAAATTTTTCAAGCATAGAACTTACTTATTTTTAATTAATTCAACAAACGTCTATGTTACTATGACTTGATTTTTCCTAGATATTAAGTACAATACTGTTGAGCCTGTGTGTGGTGAGTATGGTGTGGTGAGTGGGTGATTAAGAAAATGTTTCCACACTGAAAAACTCATAGTTTAGTGGAAAAAAAAAAAAAAAAAGTCGTGTGAGCAAATGGCAACCCAACCAGAAAAATAGAAGTGTGTATGTAGTGTTATGAAACTACTGATGACTGAGAAGTTAAATGAGCCTTTGGGAAATAAGCAAACCTTTCATAGGAAATTTGAGCTGGCACTCAAGGTTGATTAGGACACTAAGTGGACATTGGAAGAACATTTCAGGCTATTTTCTTTCATCCCAGTGCCACCATTTCCCACAAACAACTTCATTCTCAATTACTTCTGTGCTTCTTTAGTGCTGGGCCGCAACACTTAGTCAAACATCCGCAATCCCCTTGGTGATGTTGACTCATTATTGACAATCTCTAAAACTTTTATGTCGTGAGTGTACCGCTTTTAACTAATGTTCTCCCACTGCAATTATTTCTGTTTTTCAAAATAATATATTTAACTTCCTATGGATTCCAGGAACTCAGCTTTTCATTGTGGTGAAAATTGCCTAATGGTCTTCCCTCTGACGTTTCAAACAATTTGTAAGTGATTTGGTCAGAAATTCCATAAAGCCCGATAAATACCTAGTTCTTATCTTCATAAGCCCTGTCACATTTATCTTGGTAATGTTGTTCTGATACGCTTTCAGTACAAATTGCATGTTCCTTCCTAGCCCCAAGCTCTAGAGCTCATGCTACTCACTCACTTTTCTTCCCCCAATAGTTTTTTTTCTTTTCTTTTCTTTTCTTTTTTCTTTTTTGAGACAGGGTCTTGCTCTTTCACTCAGACTGGATTGCAGTGGCCTGATTATGGTTCATTGCAACTACCTTTCCCCGGACTCAAGTCATCCTCCCACCTCAGCCTCTCTAGTAGCTGGGACTACAGGCACAACACCATGCCCAGTTAATTTTTGTGTATTTTGCAGAGACAGGGTTTCACTACATTGGGCTCAATGAATCCTCCCGCCTAGGCCTCCCAAAGTGCTGGGATTACAAGCATGAGCCACCGCTTATAGCCTTGTAATATATGTAACTACATCTATACGTGTGTTTTCTTAATGAGCAAACTATTATTTAGATTTATACATTCCTCACTGAATGTCAAACGTGATTAGAAAATGTATTTATGCCCACAAAAGTAAACCTGATAGCATGAAAAACATACATTTCAAAATGTCCCTAACTTTTCATTTTGTTTTGTAATTTTATTACAAAACATTTTTTTGCAGGACCCTTTTGCTGCAAAATGGAAACTTGCTTCTTTCAATTGGGAAGGAAAAGTTTATTTCTAAAGATTTTGAAACTTGAAGAAAAATGAGGTTGGGAGAAAGTGTGTACATAAAGATTTCTTTATTCAAAAGATTCACAGTCTAATTTAAGTAGGTCGATCGACCACCATTTTTTATCTCTTAATCAGGTACTGTTTGCATTTTTTTCAATTTGAACATGTCTATATCTTTTAAGGTAATGAACTATATAGTTACAACTACTTTGCAATGTTAAAGAGACAGACTTTCCAAATTATCAGAACTGTTTGGGTAACGTAAGTCAATTTAATTTGTGCAAAGCAGATCTCCCTATCAGGATTTTTTGCCACAGGTCTTTTAATTTCCCCATAGGTTTCTAACTTCCTGATGACTTTTTGTAATTAAGAGTTATATACCTAATGACATGAAGCTTGCCAGCAAAAGTGGCTCTGCTCACACTACTGATAGCAATGTAGGAGCTCTCCCTGAAAGGCTTGCGGCATTTCTCAGAGGTAAAAGCGGAGACTGCTAAGCCTTCCTTTACAGTAAAAATGCCATGCTCTCAGACCTATAATTCACCTGACTCATGAGCCAAGGTTTGTACTTGATAGACTCAATAAACAATCTTATATTGCTGAAAGGCTCCAGATATGCTACAAACCTATACAAAATTTAACACTGTAGTTATATTGCATCACTTTGCATTTGCTAGTGATGGAGAAAATGTTTTCTGTAGACAAAAGATTCAAAGTTTTAAAAAACAACAAAGTAACAACACAGTGCTCCAAAGTAACCAGACCATAACTCTGATCATAGGCTCCCAGTATTCTGCTGTGCTTCATAAAAGAGAGGATTATTTATTATTATTACACATGGAAGGTGGAGGCATATAATTGTAGCTATCTTAAAGGGCAACTTTAGGGAGAAACAGCAAGATGGCCGACCAGGACATCCTGGCCCTTGCCTTGCCTTGTCACAAAAACAATGATCTAAAAACTGCCCATAGGTGAAAATAGCTCTGGGAGAGCTCTCCAGTGCAATTAGGGAGCTGTCCAATTAGGACACAAAAACTGAGGATGGCCACATAGAAAAGTGTAGGAAGCATTTTACCCGTATCCCCTGTCCTTAGATAGATACAGCTTGGAGCCAAGAGAGATCCTCTTTGCTATAACTCCCCACTCATCCCCCAGAGGGAAAGGAGAGCAGGAGGACTTTTGGATTCTGTGCACTGAGGACTCTAGCAGCCCTCACCACCTCACCACTGTTGTAGCTAACTGTAGCACCAGCTGCTGAGAACCCCTAAAGTATTTGCTGATGCTGACCCCAGCTGATGGAGCAGCCCAGAATTTACATTTCTGAGCCTTGCAACCCTGACACAAGAAATATTTACTGTGTCTCCCAAGGGTCAGAGCTGCCACTGCACAACCTCAGGATTGGAACCGCCACCATGGAACCTTTTGCTGCTAACACACATACACCCACCCACAGAACCAGGTACCACTACATACACCGCCAAACTGACACTTCTGTACCTCCCTAGTTTCTTACAGACAACATATAGTTTTCTCATGCTATTTGATTTCCTCTGACAATCTGTTTTTATTGGTGCATTTAGACTACTGATGTTCAAAATGTTTATCGATATAGTTGGATACATACCTATTAAATTTATTACTTTGTATATTTGTTGCCTTGTTCTTTGTTTTTATTTTGTATCCCACTCTTTTTCTGTCTTTTGTATTTAATTGAGCATATCATATAATTCAACATCTTCTCTTCTGTCTGGCAGTTTTTATTTTGATTATCCTGTTCCCATTATAAATTGTAGGGTAGGGAAGGAACAGATGAATTTTTCTCTTAGTCATTTCACTTCACTGCCAGCATGCCAGCATTACTAAAATGTTTAAGAAAAATCTTTCTAGCATAAGGATAATTATACTAGATGAAAATTTAGATCTACATAATTGAATAAAGAGCGGTTGGGATTGATAGGTATATAGATAGATATAATTTTTATTTCACATACTGAAAACATTAGTGGAAAAGCTGATGAACTTTGAAAAAGGTGTTTAGTTTATTTAACAGTAATATGCCAAAAGTAATTTTCTGGTGTGATTATTACAATGTGGTTTTGCCAAATGACAAAATTGGTCGAATCTGGTTGTAGGAGTATGTGGAAACTCTCTGTACAATTTTTGTAACTTTTCCATAAGCCTAAAATTAGTTTTAAATGAGTTGAGAAAGAAAGAAAATAAACTGCCACAAAGAAGATAAAATATATGTGAAAATAATCAATCAATCCAAAAGTAGAAAAAAAAAAAATCGGCCGGATGAGGCTCACGGCTGTATTCCTAGCACTTTGGGAGGTCAAGGTGGGCTGACTGCCTGAGCAGAGGAGTTCAAAACCAGCCTGGGCAATATGGTGAAACCTTGTCTCTACTAAAAATATAAAACAGAAAAAAAAAAAAAAATTAGCCATACGTGGCTGTGTGCACCTGTAGTCGCAGTTCTCAGGAGGCTGAGACAGGAGAATCACTTGAACTGGGAGGCAGAGGTTGCAATGAGCCGAGATCACACCACTGTACTCCAGCCTGGGCAGCAGAGTGAGACTCTGTCAAAAAAAAAAAAAAAAAAAAAAAATCAGATGGAAAAGAAAATCAGATTTACATCCAACATTATCAATAAATAATGTAAATGAATTGATCCCTCCAATTAAGAGGTAACATTGAAAATTATACATTTTAAAAAAGCAGAACCAAACTATATGTTCCCTGTAAGAAACAGTCTAAAGTCATCAGATTTAAAAAAACTGTGACCAATGCTAATGTTAATCTAATAAAAGCTGTAATTATTGTATGAAATCAGGGTTGATTTCAGGGTAAGGAATGTTACCAGGAATGAAGAGGATCATCTCATAGTGATAAAAGGGTCAGTCCAATAAATATGACATAAATGCCTTAATATGCATGTACCTAATATAAGAACTTCAAAGTACAGAAAGCAAAAATAAATAAAAATTAAAGGATAAATAAATACTTTTCTATCACATTTGGTAATGTCAACCCTATACTTAACAGAATAAGTGAGTACTTCCTGTGGAACAGGTCTGAAAAATAAAAGAAAAGTAAACATAAAATAAGTTTAAGAGAATATGAAACATTTGCCGAGATATGTCATATTCTGAACCATAAGTCTATTTCAATAAATCCAACAGTACAGAAAGGGAATCATGTTAAAAATTAATTAAATAGGGTGGGTGCAGTGGCTCATGCCTGTAATCCCAGTACTTTGGGAGGCAGAGGCAGGTGGATCATGGGGTCATGAGTTTGAGACCAGCCTGGCCAAGATGGTGAAAGACTGTCTCTACTAAAAATGCAAAAATTAGCCGGGCATGGTGGCTGGCACTTGTAATTCCAGGTACTCGGGAGGCTGAGGCAGGACGCCAAGGTTGTAGTGAGCTGAGATCATGCCACTGCATTCTAGCCTAGGCGACAGAGAAAGACTCTGTCTCAAAAAAAAAAAAAAGTAATAATAATTAAATAAATATATCTTGAAAATATGAATATTTGAAAGGTAAACAAAACTTCTAATTAGCCAGTGGTTAATAAATTTTGTGAGTGATTAGAAAATATTTTCCTCTGATTTAAAATAAAACCCAAAAGAGGAAAGCTCTCAAATGATTGATGTAAGTTTCCAGCTAGAGAAACCAGAAAAAGTAAGTGAAAAATAAATCTGGCAGGGAACAGTGGTACACGCCTGTAATCCCAGCACTTTGGGAGGCCAAGGAGGGTGGATCATGAGGTCAGGAGATTGAGACCATCCTGGCTAACACTGTGAAATGCTGTCTCTACTAAAAAATACAAAAAAGCCAGGCATGGTGGTGGGCGCCTGTAGTCCCAGCTACTTGGGAGGCTGAGGCAGGAGAATGGTGTGAACCCGGGAGGCAGAGCTTGCAGTGAGTCAAGATCACACCACTGCACTCCAGCCTGGGCGACAGAGCAAGACTCCGTCTCA
>NW_012120610.1:133643-147409 GCF_000951035.1 Colobus angolensis palliatus | reverse complement strand
ACAGAGAAAGACTCTGTCTCAAAAAAAAAAAAAAAAAAAAGAAGCAAAAAAAGAAAATTAAATCTAAAGCAACGTGAAAGAAGGAGAGAATAAAGAAAACAGCAGAAATCCGTTAAATATGGAGCACAGGAAGATAGAATCAATGAATACAAAAGTCGGCTTTCTGAAATCAGTAATTCTGACCAAACAAATTATGAAGGAAGGAAGGAAAAAACATAAATTACCCTGTGAAGAACAAGAGAGATGATTTCTTTACAGATCTTACAGATATTGAAAGTGTAATAACTGAATATTATGTAAAACTTGTCAATACATTCAACAGAAACCAAAAATAATAAATTCAATTTTTATTGAGTCATGTAATAAAATTATTAACAATGAGAAATAATGAGTTGTTTCTGCATATGTCTTTTACATATGCTGGGTGCAGTAGCTCATGCCTGTATTATTACCTTTAACATATGGATTTCATGTATGTAACATATGTAATCCCAGCACTTTTGGAGGCCAAGGTGGGAAGATCACCTGAGGTCAGGAGTTCAAGACCAGCCTGGCCAAAATGGTGGAACCCTGTCTCTACTAAAAAATACAAAAATTAGCCAGATGGGATGCTGGGTGCTTGTAATCTTAGTAACCCAGGTGGATGAGGCAGGATAATTGCTTTAGCCCGGGAAGCAGAAGCTGTGGTGAGCCTAGATCATGCCACTGCACTCCAGCCTGGGTGACAGAGTGAGACTCCAGCTCAAAAAAAAAAAAACAGAAATTATCTTTTACATATTGTTATATTAAAAAACAAGACATGTAGAGAGTATAATTGCATTTGATAAAAATAGTGATACTTAGTGTGAATATGCAAAAATATAATTATACATATGAAGACAATATGTCAAAAAAATTTTCGGGATATATATTATGATTGTGGGAAGATAGATAATTTTACTTTTTATTTCACATGATTCATTATGGTGTGATTTTAGTTTATATAAAGAGAGTATTCAAAAATAATTTCAATAGGTTTTAGAAAAGACAAATTAGCAATCCACAAAAAATCAGTAATTTTTTAAAGTATTAATAACTGTGAAGCACTGTGGTATTATGAAAAGACCATGGATAAGTCTGTTAATGCTCGTGGTGGATTCCTGCCTGCAAACAAAAAAATTTTGTTCTTTTCTTTTTTGGAGATAGAGTCTTGCTTTGTCTCCCAGGCTGAATTGCAGTGCTATGAACACAGTTCACTTCAGCCTTGATGTCCCAGGCTCAAGTTATCCTCCCACCTCAGCTTCCTGAGTAGCTGGGACCACAGGTGTGCACCACCACTCCTGGCTAATTTTTTCTAGAGACAGGACCTTGCCATGTTGCCCAGCCTGGTCTTGAACTCCTGGGCTCGAGTGATCTACCCATCTCAGCCTCCCAAAATGCTAGGACTACAGGCATGAACCATGGTGCTCAGCTTTGGTAAATGTTCTTGACTTCCATATTCGTAAGTTCTTCATTGAGGAAAAAAAAAAAAAAAGTGTTATGAGCTACTGTATACCTATAACCATTATTTTAAATTTAGTATGATATGTTACATAATACAGTTTTGGCCCCAAAACTTTCACCTTATTTCTCTTTCTCTTATTTTGACTTTTTCCCCTTCAGGTAATTTTCAGTGGAAATAAAAGAAAGTGTGTGTGTGTGTGTGTGTGTGTGTGTGTGTGTTTTAGAAATGGAACAATTGAAAAACACACAAAAAATAGTTTTAACTTCTTGAGTTCATGGATATCTTTGAATTTCACTGTAGAACTCTTTCCAGAGGTGTCAAGATTAGTTTTAGTGGTTTTTATATACTGTCCATACTTCCTTAGCTATTCTCAAAGTATACTAGTGAGACAACATGAGTTTTTCATAAAATAAAAGCTTTATTGTCATTTTTTTGCATTTAATGAACTTCTCAACTCATATGCTCAACAATAACTTAAATGCAAAATATTTTGCTTTCAACAAATCATCAAATTTGTTTGTCTAAATCAGAGTGATCTCTACTTACCTATTAGAGAGTTTCACTTACCTTTTCTGTAACAAATAGAATAATTCTGAAAAAATAAATCTGAAAAAAACTTACAAAAAGAAATGGCTTGCATTTTAACACTACATTTTTTCTCCTTAAAAATAAGTATTTGGTGCTGAAGTTTCCATGCTTCATCCTTATTAATTTCATCAGTTTTTAAATACACGTTATGAATAATTTGTTTTTCATGTTTTCCTCTTGTATCAGTCAACTCTCTTATATTAATTGTTGCCCAAGAAAAAAATATTACAGACTGTCAAGAACTTTGTTCCTGGAAAATTCAGTTGATTTGAAGTTATTTTCGTAATTCTAGAACGCTATTTGGTGTTATGTTAACATAGTACTAGAATAAGTTACACTGCTTTGACTATTTCATAAGTAATGATTTTCTGACATTTAATGATTTATTTTTCATCTATTGATATTTTATCTTTTATCTTTCTAACTCTTTATTATTATCATCTTTAACATATGTATTCTATATAGCTATTTTATAAAATAGAATTATGTTTGAACAATTGAAATACATTTATTCAGAATATCTCACCTTAGCACTGAATTTAGACAAACATGGATAAATATTTTAGAACTGATTTCTTTTTCTTCACATACTTTTTTTTTATAAAGTTCTGAGAAATATTAATTGTAGTTATTGACTGCTGTTTAATGTCTTCATTTTTCCTGTTGCTAATAACCTGACCTCAAAGTTTTCGGTCAGACACATCAGAATTATTTTTCCTTTTAGTTCAACAACATGGAATTTTGGATTACTCCTAACCATATTGTTTCATACAAGATAACAGAAGCTTTGCTTCAGTGAGTCTATTGGGATATCTCAGTTTAATCAAACAACCTCTACTTTGTACTGAGTCGGAATCCAATCACAACGTCTACTTGAGTGATGGGAACACAAAGAATTGAAGCAGTTCATTTCAGAAATAATTCTTGATTCAATAGTAACCCAAATAATTTAGCTCAATTTGCATGCTTAGGAAATAACTTTTATACTTAAATAAAGCCACTTTTAATTTTGCCCTCTCCTTTTCATTTGATTATGCTTAAAATCTCAAGGATTTCATTAAGAACATGATAGCTGTTTTAGTATCTTTTTAATTAAATTTCGGTTTCAATTAAGAGCTCCTTATATTGACAAATATTTTGTTTCACTTCTATGTCCAGATATTTTAACTATGCTTTCCCCTCCAGAAAAAATCAAATATTTAATATAGTTAAAGAATCATATTACTCAGTTCTTCAAATTTTATTGTTTGAATAACTTTGATTACAAAAATTATCTTAATGAATATACCATAGCACATAATTATATAACTATTTCATTTAGCCTTTCAACTCAAACAATAGCTTTTAAGGGTATTCATAAGAAACAAAATAATAGGTCACACATGTTTACACAAATATGTATGTATATACACATTTTAATACAATTTATGACAATTTTATATTTTTAAAATTTTAATTACCAATACATGCACAATTAAAATTAAATATAGATCTTCAGCAGACCCTTTTTATTCAGGTCTGATTTTTACTTAAAATTCCAATATTTATGATGTAAATACACTTTGAGGCTCATTTAATTACTTCATTATGATATGTTTAAAATCTATTTTACATGTGTTCACATGACATAAACACACCAGTCACAGAAGAAAATTATTGTTGATCTAAGGCACTGTGTGTTGGTTTCTTGAGGCTGATTCCCAGAGTATTATGCTGGGAGATTTTTTTTTTTTCCTTTTTCCTTTTGTTTTAGAGATAGGATCTTGGTCTGTCACCCAGGCTGGAGTACAGTATTGCAGTTAGAGCTCACTGTAACCTCAAACCTCTAGCCTCAGGTTTTAGAGTATTCTGGGAATACTATATATATATATAGTATGTATATATAGTAGAGCTCGGGTCTCACTTTGTTTCCCAGGCTGGTCTCAAATCCTTGGCTCAAGTGATCCCCCACCTCAGCCTCCCAAAATGCTGGGACTACAAGCGTGAGCCACTGCACCAAAGTTATGCTAGGAGGTTTTAGAAAATAGATATGCATGCCTACATATTTAGGTTGATATGTATGTATATTTTACCTGAAATGTTTGCATTCAATTTTTTTTAATGTAACTTTGCCCCACAATTCTTCATAATGTTTTCTAACTGCAATTTCAGAGTGCATTTTTTTGTTTTGCTTTGTTTTCCAGGGTTCCCAAGTGAATAATTTTCTGTAGGAATTTCGGAAATGGTTATCTAGGTACTGATTTTCTCACGTTTGTGACATTTTTTTTTTCTGTTAGTCAAACTCTTAAAGCCAAATCGGCATTCAGTTTTTCTTGTATGATCATATATTGTAGGAATAACTAACATATCCTAAATCATTTCAGGGATGCTTCAGAGTCGAGTTTCTTTCAAACTTGATTGCATGGGAATTACTTTTCTAGACAAATATCAGATTACTTCAGGTTTCATAGTTCATCTTTGAATGAAATGATGTTTCTTAAAACGTTTAAATATATTCTAACAGTTTAAAAAATCTCAAAATTTAAACTTAACAATTTCTTATAAAATTCCCCAATTATGGAATGCTAGCAATTATAGCAATCATTCATTCACCGATCATGTATTTAATGTCTATTCTATGCCAAGCAGTAGCACGGTTTTAGGTGTTTGATGAATGTATGTGAGACTTTACTCTTTTGGTGCTTTTGCTCTAGTAACCAATGTACAAAAATTGGTAATGAAAGTAAAAATACCATTCAAATAGAGATGAGTGATATAGATAGAACATGGTTAAGGAAAATAATGGAAGTGAAATTTATACAGAGAGCTCAGAGAAGATTGCTCTGAAGAGAGATATTTGAGATGAGGTCTGAAGGAGGAGAGAAAACTAATATTGGAGAAATCTTGGATAAGGGCATTTCAGGTAGGCATTATGTCAAATTAAAGCCAAAAATATACAGTGAGAGACTGAAGAAAATGCTAATGTTCAGGGCAGGGCATTTGCAAAGGGTAGCAGAATGAGATTGCTGTTGGAAAATAGAGGCCCTGTGATGCAAGCCCTTGTGTTCTTGTGAACAGAGCATGGAGTCTGGACTTTATTCAAATTACAATAGAATCTCATAGGCAATACCTTAGTCGTTACTCAATCCAGCTCTGTCATGGAAGTTTATACTCACTTACATTAGATTCAATGCTAGAACTATAGTCACTGGATATCCTGTCACATTTGCTCAGAACATACAGATATTTATGAAAATAATTATGTTTCTGTATTTTGGCTCCCTTATCTGATGTTTGTCTATTTTTTTTTTTCTTCTTCTTTTTTTTTTTTTTTTGAGATGAAGTCTTACTCTTGTCACCCAGGCTGGAGTGCAATGGTGCAATCTCAGTTCACTGCAACCTCCTGGGTTCAAGCGATTCTCCTGCCTCAGCCTCCTGAGTAACTGGGATTACAGGCATCCACCACCATGCCCAGCTAGTTTTTGTATTTTTGGTAGAGAAAGGGTTTCACCATGTTGGCCAGGCTGATCTTGAACTCCTGACCTCAGACAATCCACCCGCCTGGGCCTCCCAAAGTGCTGGGATTACAGGCAGTGTTTGTCTTTTAAAATGTCTTTTTATTATTTAAAAATTTATTTTTAATTTTTGTGGGTACACAGTAGGTGTATATATTTATGGGATATATGAGATGTATTGATGCAGGCATAGAAAGTATAATAATCACATCAGGGTAAATGGACTATCCATCACCCTAAGCAGTTATCCTTTGTTTTACAAAACAATCCAGTTATACTCTTTTAGTTATTTTGAAATGTATAATTGAAATATTATTGCTTATAGTCACTCCATTATGCTATCAAATACCAGATCTTATTCACGCTCTTTATTTTTTGTACCTATTAACTATCCCCAATTCCCCCTCCCAGCCTTTCACTACCTTTCCCAACCTCTAGTAACAATCATTTAACTATTTCTATGAGTTTAATTGTTTTAATTTTTAGCTCCCCAAAATACGTGAGAAGATGTGAAGTTTGTCTTTCTGTGCCTGGCTTATTTTGCTTAACATAATGATCTACAGCTCCATACATTCTTTTGCCAATGACAGGATTCCATTAATTTTTATGAACAAATAGTACTCCATTTTGCATATCTACCACATTTTCTTTATCCATTCATTTGTTGATGGACAACTGGGTTGCTTCCAAATCTTGGTTATTGTGAACAGTGCTGCAATAAACATGGGAGTGCAGATACTAGATACACTGATTTCCTTTCCTTTGTATATACATAGAAGTGAGATTGCTGGATCATATGGTAGTTCTATTTTCAGTTTTTTGAGGTATCTCCAAACTATTCTTTATAGTGGTTGTACTAATTTATGTTTCCACCAACAGTGTATGAGGAGGGTTCCCTTGTCTCCACATCCTCACCGACGTTCATTATTGTCTGTCTTTTTGATGAAAGTCATTTTAACTGGGGTGAGATAATATTTCATTATAGTTTTAATTCGCATTTCACTGATTATCAGTGACGCTGAATACCATTTCATGTGCCTTTTTTCCATTTGTATGTCTTCTTTTTAGAAATGTCTGTTCAATCTTTTGCCCATTTTAACACTGGACTATTAGGTTATTTTCCCGTTGAGTTGTTTGAGCTCCTTCTGCATTCTAGTTATTAATCCCTTGTCAGACAGAGTTTGCAAATATGTTCTCCCATTATGTAGATTCTTTCTTCACTTTGTTGCTTGTTTCCTTTTCTGGGTAGAAGCTTTTTAACTTGATGGGACCCCAGTTGTTCTATTTTGCTTTGATTACCTGTGTTGGTAGAGTATTACTCAAGAAATCTTGGCCCAGTCCAGTGTCCTGGAGACTTTCCCCAAAGTTTTCTTTTAGTAGTTTCATAGTTTCAGGTCTTAGATTTAAGTATTTAAGCCATTTTGATTTTATTTTTTTATGTGGCAAGAGATAGGAGTCTGCTTTAATTCTTCTGCATATGGATATCCAGTTTTCCCAGCACCATTTATTGAAGAGACTGTCCTTTTCCAAATATTCTTGGAATCTTTGTTGAAAATAAGTTAATTGTAGATGTATGGATTTATCTCTGGGTTCTCTATCCTGTTCCACTGGTCTATTTTTTCTGTTTTGTGACAGTACCATGCTGTTTTGGTTACTATAGGTCTGTAGTATAATTTAAAGTCAGGTAATGTAATTCCTTCAGTATTATTCTTTTTGCTCAGGATAGTGTTGGCTACTCTGGGTCTTTTGCAGTTTTATATAAATTTTAGGATTGTTTTTCCTGTTTTTGTGAAGAATGTCATTGGTATTTTGATAAGAATTGCCTTGAATCTGTAGATTGCTTTGAGTGCTATGAATATTTTAACAGTATTGACTCTTTCAATCCATAAATGTAGAATATCTTTTCATTTTCTTGTGTACTCAATTTCTTTCAGCAGTGTTTTATAGTTTTCATTGTAGAGATCTTTTCCTTCTTTGACTAAGTTAATTCCTAGGTATTTATTTTATTTGCACCTATTGTAAATAGGATTACTTTCTTGATTTCTTTTTCTCATTATTTGCTATTGGCAAATATTAATAGAAATGCTACTGATTTTTGTATGTTGATGTTGTATCCTGCAACTTTATTGAATTTATCAGTTCTAATAGCTTTGTGCTGGAGTCTTTCAGTTTTTCCAAATATAAAATTATACCTGCAAGCAAGCATAATTTGATTTGACTTTTTCCATTCCAACTTGGATGGCATTTATTTATTTCTCTTGTCTGATTGGTCTAGCTAGGACTTTCAGCACTATATTGAATAACATTGATGAAAGTGAGCTTCCTTGTCATGCTCCAGATATTAGAGGAAAGGCTTTCAGCTTGTTCCTATTCAGTAAGATACTACCTGTGAGTCTGTTACATATGGCTTTTATTGTGTTGAGATGTTTCTTTTGTACCCAGTTATTTGAGGAATTTTATCATGAAAGAATGTTGAATTTTCTCAAATGCTTTTTTATCATCATTTTAAATGATCATATGGTTTTTGTCCTTCATTGTGTTGATATGATGTATCACATTAATTGATGTGCATATATCAAATTATCCTTGCATCTATTGTGATAAATTACACTTGGTCAAGATGAATAATCCTTTTCAGGGATATTGGTTTGTACTTTTCTTTTTTGATATGCTTTTTTCTGGTTTTGGTATCAGGGTAGTACTGGTCTTGTACAATGAGTTTGGAAGTATTCTCTCATCCTCTAATTTTTATAAAGTTTGAGTAGGATTGGTGTTAGTTCTTTAAATGTTCAATAAAATTCAGCAGTGAAGCAATCAGGTCCTGGAATTTTCCTTGTTAGGAAACATTATTGCCACTTCAATCTCATTATTTGTTTTTGTTCTACTCAGGGTTGGATTTCTTCATGTTTGCATCTCGGTAGATTGTATGAATCCAGGAATTTAACCAATTTTTTCTAGGTTTTTCAATTTATTGGCATATAGCTGCTCATAGTAGCCTCTAATGATCCTCTGAGTTTCTGTAGTATTAACTCCTTTTTCTGCTTGTAATAACTCCTTTTTCATTTCTGATTTTATTTATTTGGGTAGTCTCTCTCTCTCTCTCTCTTTTTGTTTTTGTTTTGTTTTGTTTTGTTTGCTTGTTTTTGAGGCAGAGTTTTCCCTCTTGTCTCCCATGCTGGAGTGGAATGGCATGGTCCCAGCTCACTGCAACCTCTGCCTCCCAGATTCAAGCAATTCTCCTGCCTCAGACTCCTGAGCTGCTGGGATTTCCAGCATGTGCCACCATGCCTGGCCAATTTTGTATTTTTAGTAGAGGCAGGGTTTCACCATGTTGGTCAGGCTGGTCTCCAACTCCTGACCTCAGGTGATCTGTCCACCTAGGTCTCCCAAAGTGCTGGGATTACAGGCATAAGCCACTGCACCCAGCTGGGTTCCATTTTTTAATCTATGTAGCCACTCTATTCAGCCAACTCTACGGTTGTTGATTTGAGAGTTTACTCCATTTACATTCAATATTACTATTGATAAGTCAGGACTTACTCTTGCCATTTAGTTATTTGTTTTCTGATTGTTTCGCCGTCTCTTCCTTCTTTCCTTCGTTCCTCTCTTCCTTCTAGGGAAGATAATTTTCTCTGGGAATACGTTTTAATTTCCTTCTTTTCATTTTTTGTTTATCCATTGTATGTTTTTAGATTTGAGATTACCATGAGGCTAACAAATAATGACTTATAATCCATTAATTTAAAATGATGACAACTTAACACTGATTGTAGAAACCAACAGACAAACAAGCAAAGAGAAAACTAAGAAAAACTCTACACTTTGACTTTGTTTCCTGCTTTTTGTCTTTTTGGTTTTTGTATTTGTATCTTTTCACACTGTCTATGTCTTGAAAAGTTGTAGTTATTATTTTTAATTGATTCATCTTTTCATCTTTCTCTTCAAGATGAGTAATTTACATATCACAATTATAGTATTATAATATTCTGCTTTTCTGTCTACTTACTATTATCAGTAAATTTTGTATCTTCAGATAATTTTTTAATGCTCATTAATATTCTCTTCTTTTCAATTGAAGAATCTCCTTTAGGATTTCTGGTACGACAGGTCTGGTGTTGATGAAATTCCTCAGCTTTTGTTTGCCTGGGAAAGTCTTTATTTCTTCTTCATGTTTGAAGGATATTTTCAACAAGTATACTAGTTTGGGTAAAAGTTTGTTTGCCTGTTTGTTTCTCTTCAGCACCTTAAATATGTCATGCCTCTCTTTTCTGACATCTCCACTGAAATGTCTCCTGCCAGATATATTGAAACTTCATTGCATGTTATTTGTTTCTTTTCTCTTGCTGAGATCCTTAGGATCCATTCTTTACCTTTGGCCTTTGGGAGTTTGATTATTAAATGCCTTGAAGTAGTCTCCTTTGTGTTACATTGGCTTGGTGTGCTGTAACTTTCTTGTATTTGAATACTTATATCTTTCTCTAGGAATTTGAGAAATTCTCTGTTTTTACCCCTTTCAATAAAATTTCTATCACGCTTTCTCTCTACCTCCTCTTTAAGGCCAACAACTCTTAGGTTCACTCTCTTGAGGCTGTTTTCTAGATCTTGTATGCATACTTCTTTCTTTTTTATTCTTTTTTCTTTTGTCTCCTCTGTGTATTTTCAAATAATCTATCTTTAAGCTCACTTATTCTTTAATTCTGCTCTGAAGAAACTCTGATGCATTCTTCCAAATGTCAATTACATTTTTCACTTCCAAAATTTCTGCGTGATTCTTTTTTATTATTTCAATTTCTTTGTTAAATGTATCTGATAGAGCTAGGTGCAGTGGCTCACACCTGTAATCCCAGCAAATTGGGAGGCTAGGCAGATGGGTTGCTTCACCTCAGGAGTTCAAGACCAGCCTGCACAACATGGCTAAACCTGTTTCTACAAAAAATAGAAAAATCATCCACGTGTGGTGGTACATCCCTGTGGTTCCAGCTACTTGACAGGATAAGGTGGGAGGACCGCTTGAGTTCAGCAGATTGAGGCTGCAGTGAGCTATAATAACACCACTGCACTCCAGCCAGGGCAACAGCGCGAGAACTCATTTCAAACAAACAAACACTGTGTGATAGGATTCTGAGTTCCTTTGTGTTATCTTGAGCTTTTTTGATCCTCAGCAAATAATTCAAATATTTTGAATTGTTTGTCTGAAGGGTCACATATTTCTATTTCTGCGGTATTGTTCACTGGTCCCTTATTTAGTTTGTTTGTTGAAGTCAATCAATAGTCTTGATACTTGTGCCTATTTGTCAGTGTCTATGCATTAAAGAATGAAGTATTTATTGTAGTCTTTGCAGTCTGGGGTCCTAAGTAAACTTGAAAGGCAGTCTAAGTCACAAAGACTGCACCTCCTAGGCAAATCATAGTGCTGTGCTAGGTTCAGAGCAAAAGGCCTTGGGGAAAGAGGGTGGGTACAGAAACTGGTGAGACCTGATTTTGTTGTATCTGTCCTTGAGAATGCCTTCCAGGTATTCAAAAGGACTTGTATGTTGTAATCTAAGTTTTTAGCACTGTAGCAGTATCTGCATTAAAGGGCACTCCAAGCACAATAACACTGTCATTCTGGTAGCCTTGTAGAGACACCACCTTTTGTGGTCATGGATAAGATCCAGAAGAATTCTCTGGATTACCAGACAGAGACTCTTGTTCTCTTTCCTTACTCTTTCCCAAGCAAATGAAGTCTCTTTCTGTATTGAGCCACTGGGAGCTAGGGGAGGTGTGACACAAGCACCCCTTTGGCTACCACCAAAAGTTTCCTCCTGGGCCAGGGTGTGTCGAGAAATGTCATCCAGGAGCTAGGGCCTGGAATGAAGGCTTCACAAGCCTTCCTGGTGCCCTATCCTATTGTGGGTGAGCTGGTGTTCAAGTTACAAGACAAAGCCATCTTTACTCTTTCCTTTCCTCTCTCCAGGTGAAAGGAAGAGGTTTCTTTTGGAGCTGTGAGCTGCACTGCCTATGTTTGGGGAGAGGTAGCACTAACACTCCCTTAACTGCGCCAGCTGGTATCTCACCAGGTCATGTACCCACCCCCTCTTTCCCCAAGGCCTTTTGCTCTGAGCCTAGCACTACAATTTGCCTAGGAGGTTCAGTCTTTGTGACTTACACTGCCCTTCAAGTTTATTTAGGACTGCAGAGAATGTTAGCCTGCACTAGCAAAGCTTGCTGAAACTCAAAGTGTAACAGTTGGAATGGGCTTTTCCCTTCTCTTTAGGGCTCAACTAAATACTCTGTGGGCACCAGTTGAGTTCTACCCAGAGGTGTTTTACACTGCAAAAGTGCAACACTGAGTTCCAATGCAAAGTTCCACAGTAACTGTGTTCTCTCTCATACAAGCACACAGATTTGCTCACTGTGCCATGAGGTTACTGTCAGGGAATGATGGAGGGGTGGTGTCAGCAATTAAAACTTTTGTTTTTTTCCTGCCCTAATACAGTGTCTCTTTCAGCAATATTAAGTTATAACCAGGTACTGTGATTGCTCACTTAATTTTTGGTTCTCATGAAGGAGCTTTTTTATGTAGATAGTTGTTGATTTTGGTGTTCCTGTGAGGAAGACTATCAGTAGAGGTTTCTACTAGGCCATCTTGCTCTGCCTCCTCCTCATACCTAAAGGAGTATCTCCTTAGTATTCTACTTATGATGTCAGTCCATTCTCTTACTTGGCATAAACTTCGACTAAATAATATAATCATGAAGGCAAAGAAGATGATCCCATTAAGTACTATGATTTTACAAATAGCGTTAATATACTGGCTTGATGAACAATTGACCAAAGCTATATCAGAAACCATGTCAGGTTTCTGATATGAATTGAAATTGATAATCTTTAATTGTTCAGGCACAGTCATTATTCGATTATTCAGCATTTGCTATGGACTAATGATTTAAAACATTTAATTAAATTTTTTATTTACTTGTTGTTTCACTACTTCATTGTTTAAAATCATTTTTATCTATGGGGGAGAATGCAAAATGAAAGTAAGAGGCATCATTAAATAATTAATCAGCCCTGAATCTAGGTGCCACTGCTGTTTCTGAATTTATAAGATGCTATATATTGGGCTGGGTTAAGCAGCTGAGCAAAAGACAACTGTTCTATTGCTTTATGTATAACGACAATATGAACTTTCTGTATAATTTTAAATCATTTACATGTAACATTAATTATTGATATGCTTAGATTTAAAGTTTTCAGGTTTTTTTTTTTTCTACTTGTTTTATCTGCTCTTTTTCCCCCTTTCTCCTTTCTCTGTCTTCTTTTTGATTAACTATTTTTTTAATAATTGCATTTTATTCCCCTTTTTTGCCTTATAGATAAAACTCTTGTATTTTTTGTTACTGGTTTCTTGAGTACAGAACTTTGACGTACTGACATCTTCTTTCAAGTGTTATTATGCTACTTCCCACAATATAAGAACTTGAAAACAGTGTACATTCATTTGTTTTCTAACATTTGAGCTATTGTTGTTGTATAGTTTACTCACACATGTATAATAAATCCATTCTAAAGTGTTATTTTTGTTTAAACAGTCATTTAAAATAAAAAGTGGTTTAAATAGTAAGAAAATAATCTTATATATTAGCTCATGCAGTTATCATTTTCTATGTTCATCATTTCATTGTACAGATGCACATTCCATCTGATATAATTTTCCTTCTGCCTGAAGAACTTCCTTTAACATTTCTTGTAGTATGTGTCTGCTATTATGACTTACTTTAATTTTGCTTAAACATATGAGTAAGTTTTTATTTTGCCTTTGTATTTGAAAGAGAGACATTTGGCTAGTGTTACGGTGTGGATATTTGGCCTCTAAACCTTATGTTGGAAGTTGATCCACTATGTTGAGGGTGGGGCCTAATGAGAAGTGTTGGGTCATGGAATTGGATCCCTCATGAGTGGCATGGTGTTGTCCTGGCAGTAATGAGTGAGTTCTGGCATTATTAGTTCCCACCTGTTCCTGCATGAGTGAGTTGTTAAAAAGGGCCTGGTACCTTCCCTCCAGCCTCTTGCTTCCTTGGTTACCATGTAATGTCTGCACATGCCAACTCCCCTTCACCTTCTGTCATGAGTGAGAGACTCCTGAGTCCCTCCTCAGAAGCAAATATTGGAAACATTTCTGTATAGCCTGTCAAACTGTGAAATAATTTTTTTTTTTT
>NW_012120610.1:103682-133138 GCF_000951035.1 Colobus angolensis palliatus | reverse complement strand
TTCACGCCATTCTCCTGCCTCAGTCTCCGGAGTAACTGGGACTACAGATGCCCGCCACCACGCCTGGCTAATTTTTTGTATTTGTAGTAAAGACGAGGTTTCACCGTGTTAGCCAGGATGGTCTCGGTCTTCTGACCTCCTGATCCGCCCGCCTTGGCCACCCAGAGTGCTGGGATTACAGGCGTGAGCCTCCGCTCCTGGCCCAAATCCGCTGCCTTTGTAAACTTTTCTCCTTTGCACACAATGCATCTTTTATCATCTGGCTGCATTTAGATTTTAACCTAAATTAAAATCATTTTTAACCTAAATTAAAATCATTGGTTTTAAGTAATTTGATTATGATTAGAATTAATTATTTTTTCTTTCATTTCTTGTTCTCAGAGTTTTCCAATATTTTTGGATCTCTGAGGTAATACTTGTCATTTAATGTGGCAATTTTCCAGCAAGTATTTTCTTAAAAAAAATGTTTGCGCTCTCTACCACATCACTCTCTGCTATGATGACTAATAAATCACAATGTTACTAAGACTTTTCTGGTTTTGAACTGAGAAGTCCCACATCAATGGAAATTCCATTCTTGACAAGACTAGATAGTGTAGTCACTCTATGCTTTCTTCTTTCCTTTGGGGACATCCTACATACATTTGACTATTGTATTTTTTTTTCATGGCACACTGATGCTCTTTTCAAATTTTTAAAACTTATTTTTTCTTTTTATTTTTCCTTTTGCATAGGTTTTATTGCTATGTCATAAAAATTATTAATATTTTCTCCTGCAAATTCTAGTCTGCTATTCATTCAAGTTATTACATATTTCATTTCAGATAGTGCATTTTTCATATCTAGAAGTTTGATTTCATTCTGTTTTTATATCTTCCATGTTTCTAAATAGCTTTTCAACGTATGGAACACAATTATAATACATTTTTAATTGCTTTGTATGGTAATTCTAACATCTGTGCCACTTCTTGGGAAGTTTCAATTGATGATCTCCTCATTGGGTTGTAGTTTCCCATTTCTTTTCATGACTGGTAATTTTCTATTGGATCCCAGGTGCTGTGAATTTTACCTCGTTGGATTCTGGATATGGATGTTTTACAATCTTACATATATTCTTGAAATTTATCGTGAAATAAAGCACTTTACTTGGAAACATCTTTTATCCTTTCAGGTGTTGCTTGTATTCTATTTTTTCTGTGGGAATGAAGCAGTGTTCTGCCTAAAACAAATTACATCTCACTACTGAGGCAGAAGTTTTCTGTTTACTCTACCCAATGTCCCATGAATAATGAGATTTTACGAGCTGACTGATGGGAACAAGCAGGATTCCCAGCTCCGTGTGAGTGCTGTACACTGTTAGCTTTAGTCTTTATCTTTGTTCTTTCCTTGGCCTTGGTTTGTTTCCTCGTACTCCCGAGCTCATTGGTATTCATCTGAATACTTAAGAGGGATCTTCTGAAAATCTCTGGAGATTTTTCTCCTTCCTAGTCTCTCATTTGTTATACTCAGTTTTGCAAATTCAAGATCTCTTGTTATTCCTACATCTGCAGTTTGTCTCCTCAACTTAGGGAGTCCACGGGTCTATGCCTGTATTTCCTCCTTGCGATGTGGCCTGGAATTTCTTTCAGGTCTGATGAATTTCTTTTGATTCATCATAGTGCTCATTTCCTTTGATTTTTACTTCTCAAGAATCAGTCCCTTTCAAAGCCTTATGTTCGGTATCTTGCAAACCCTTGTTTTATATATTTGGCTATTTTTTTTTCTCAAAGTTTTATCTGGAAAAGTAAATCTAGGTCCCATCTTTTTCATTTTGATCAGAAGTAGAAGTCATATATGTATAATTTTAATTGTTTGTTTTATTAATTCTGCAAACCAAGGAGTAGTTTAAAAGATCACACTAGGTTGGGTGCCATGGCTCATGCCTATAATCCCAGCACTTTGGGAGACCAAGGTGGGCGGATCACCTGAGGTCAGGAGTTTGAGGCTAGCCTGAACAACATGAAGAAACCCTGTCACCACTAAAAATACAAAATTAGCTGGGCGTAGTGGCACATGGCTGTAATCCCAGCTGCTTGGGCACGAGAATCACTTGAACCAGGGAGGCGGAGGTTGTGGTGCCCCCAGACCATGCCATTGCCCTCCAGCCTGGGCAACAAGAACAAAACTCCATCTCAAAAAAGAAAAGGTCATACTAACTATATTACACAAATAATGATCAAAGTTAATTTATATATACTTCATCAAATGAACCAAAATGCCAATCTGTATATACCACTTTAAATGTGTTACTTATTAATATATGCTTAATATTTTGTAATATATGTATATTTGTATACATACATATATTTCTAATTATTGTTATGTATATATGTACTGAGTGACAGCTGTGTGCTTAGGTTTATGTTAGATGTTCTGAGAATACAAAAACCAATAGGCTTGTGATCAGTCAACTTTATGATCTGTACAATTTTGATGGAGAGGGATCTTGTTACATAAAAGAATGAAATAACTTAAAGAGCAGGGTAAATGGGTGGTAATGAGAAAGAGAGATGAATACTTTTTGCAGATGTTCTGAATACAAATTATGAGAAATTATTAATGGATTTAATCCTTTATGCTGTTCTTTTTGCTTGAAAATATTTATATTAATGTTTTTATTTTGTCATTTAGTAACACATTAGTGTAAGTGCAGGCATAAGGGATGGAGGTTTGTCTGTAATATTTTTTCTCCTTTCCTCCACAGTAATTTTACCTCAATTTTTAGGTGATCGGCAATAGTTCAAAGTAGAGACTACATTACTCTATCATCCTCGAAGCTAAGTGTGATCATTTGACTAAAGTTAATTCAAGTTAAATATAAGTGAAAAGTGATATGGTAATTTCCATGAATGATCCCTAAGAGATAGTTGGAGCAGAACCTGAGCCCATGCTTATTTGTTTCTTCTTTCATCCTCTTTACTTGGATATGAATGCCGCCAAGTTATCTTTCAAACCCTAAAGTTGGCAGATTGGTAAAGTGAAACGAGTCAGGATCTCCAAGGATATTGTACCATTGTTGCTTACTTAATGACATTGATCTCAGAGAAGAATCAACTTCTATCTTGTTTAAGCTGTTGCATTTTCTGTCTCTGTAATTATCAGCTAAATTAATTTTTACTGATAAACTGTGTTACCAACTTCTACTTAATTGGTAAATGTTTCTTATCTAGATTACAAAATAGTATTTTTAACCAGTAAAATCTGTCCTTACAGTCAAACATTCCATATTTTAAAAGTCACATCATCAATTATTAAATACTTAATATATTTGAGATTCTTTCTGGGGTGCTAGAAGAAAAAATACAAAGGTGACCAGATGAGGGAATCACTGGGTATGAGGAAAGAGTTATCTTTTTTGTGTATGATAAAGATTTTACTTGTAAGGCATCACTGAATTACAACATGTATGAGCATTAGTCTGGAAAAGCAAATGATTTGTCCACAGTTCCTCTGGCTTATAATTTACCTGGAGCAGTCATTAGGTAGATGTCAGATGTTGTTTATTCTTTATTTCGGTGTTCAATGACTATAACAATGAGGTTAATACATCTCTGATCACAAATTAATCACTTTACAAATCACTTTTGAGAGAAAGGAGTTTTCCTCTGGGCTATACCAGAAAGTTAACTTTGTTAACCAATTAGTTTTGTGCATTTTCATAGAGTAGGAAAAAAAATTGGTAGATATATTTCTAGAGATGATTATTTTCCTATAGCTCAAGGTTACTTCATTATTCATTCATTAATATTTAAAACCATCACAATCTCATAGACAAAAACAATTAGATACAAATTTCAGAAAAAATAAAAATACCAACAGTTAGCATAATAAATAAACTAAATGAAAAAAGGAACAATATCAGCATTTAGTAATCCTTCTCTTGTCAGTTTGAAAGAGGTTACAGGGTCTTATCTTCAAATTTTAGACCCCTCATTATTCAAGAAGAAATTCTAAGATTTTTTGATTAAAAAAAAAACCTCCCACCACCACAGTTTGTTTAGAGAATAATCCTTGGATGCTTTAATACAGAATGTTTGCTTACATGAAATGTTTATCCTATAATAGATTGCTTGTCCTACACTGACCCTGAAATTCAACTCTAAAGCAAATTTTGTTATGCAGGACTCTCACACAAAACTGCTTACACATCTGTCATTGTCCTCTGTAAGGCAAGCTTTGAGTCTGTACTATATTTATTATGCAAATTTCTTTGAAATCTGTGGTGCAGGTGCCTTTTGCCTTTCAAAATTAGTTTGCATATTAAGTATTGCATAGAAAATGATGGCCCACAAACTTTTGCTGTTTTGGTCTTAATGAGAGACTGCAGAATAAAATGTATTGGATATTCAGAGTAATTCACACACAGTGGAAACAATGAGAAATACTCTAGCAAGTCCTCTGTTTCACACTATACAAGTTGAAGAAAGCAGATGTTACTCAAACATGTTTTCCTCAATTATTGCATTTTATTTGTAAAATATCTGAATAAGAAGAAATAGTATAATCCTTGCTGGAAGCATTTTTGTGTGATTGTTTTTGTTTTTTCTTCAAATTTACTTTTTTCAAAGTGGCAAAATTGCCTCAAGATGTCAAATGTACATTTGAATTACTTTAAAAATGACTAAATCCTTTATAAAACATTCACAAGAACAATAAATCATTGGAGCATTGTTGTAATAAAAGATATTTTAAAGAAATAAGGTGTAAATCAGCAAATAAATTTATATATGATTTTAAGCATTACAGAAATGAACAAATCGCCCTAGTCCTTATTTATTTGATAAAACTTGAATTACGTGATCATGAGTAAAAAAATATTTTTTTAAATACTTGTAAGTAATATTTAAACACCATTTAAAAAGCAATTCAGGACTTTCTGTCTCAGCTCCAACATGTAAAATGCTTGGAAGTCAGCTCTCCCATTCTTTCAATAAGAAAATATGATGAATACACTGGAAATGGGTTTTCTTGGATCCATTAAAGAAAATAACTGACATTTCAGGGCAAATCACCACCTGAAAATCTGAAGAGACAGGCAAATTCAGAGACTGACAGTTCAGATCAGGTTACTTGGAGCAGGAACTGCTGGAGCCATTAACTGCTAGGAACAATTAAATGATATTGTTGACAAATTGCTGGAGGCTGAATGTAGACTAGTTTGAGAGTAAAAAACTACTGTAGGGAGCAAAAAGTTGGGTAGAGTCCACACTTTTGTGAGTTTAACCTCCAGGAACCCCACCATGTTCAAGTGCAAATTGGACAAAGATCCCATCTTGGTTCTTGCAAGGCAAGAGGAAAACATACCATTGTGAAATACACACATAATGTTCTTCAAAACAAAGACCTACTATCCAGAGAAAAAGGCTCTACCTGGTCCTTAACGTACTTGGGTAAAAGTGATTTCTTTGACTCCTAGGCCTCTCTAGCCTACTCCAACCTAAGGATATCGGAGCGATTTGAGGTAACAAACAAAAAAATTGTTAAGATCATAGTTGAGGGACACAGGATCACTAAACAATTAACCTTAAATCATAAGATTATATAATGCTTCACTTCTTCAATATTTTAGCCCCATATCAATAGAGCCCCTGTATAAAAACAATGGGCTACAACTAAAAGAAGAGGAAAAATCAGACTAACTCTAAATAAGAGTTCTTAGGGAAAACCATAATAACAGTGGAGGCAAAACCAAGGATTCCAGCAGGATCAGATACCTCCGACTCTTACAGTTATACGAAGAATTAATCATAGCAGAATGCGTACTCAAAACAACCTAAACCTCATACTAAAGAATCTGCTAACTCATTTTGCGCTATTTAGTACACCATGTGTGGGTTACATCAAATAATTGCAAAGTATCTAAAAGACAAGGAAAAGACATACAGTGTGAAGGGACAAGACAGGTATCAGAATTAGCCTTAGATATTCTACAGATTTTAAAGTTAACATGTAGGAAGCTGAAATAACTATAATTAATATGTTAAAAACTCTAATGGTACATAAGTAGATAGTATGCAAGAACAAGCAATGTAAGTAGAGAAGTGAAAAATCTAAAACAGAATCAAAAGTGAATGCTAGTAAAAAAACGAGGAGAAATGAAAAATGCCTATGATAGATTTATCAGCAGACTGGAAATATATAAGGAAAGATGTGAGCTTGAAGGTAAAATCACAATTTGCAAACTGAATTGCAGAAAGAAAATATAAGGTAGAATTCAGAACACAATATCCAAGTTAAAAGAATAGTGGAATAATTACAAAAGGTGTAGTATACATGTAATGGGGATACCAGAAGGAGAAAAAAGTAATAAAGAAAAAGAAATAGTATGTATAGTAATAATGGCTGAAAATTTTTGAAAATTAATGAAAGAAATTAAAACACAGATCCAAGAAACTTGGCAAACCCAAAGCAAAATAAATAACAACAACAAAAAAATACACCTAAGCATATCATTTTCAAACTGCAGAAAACGAAAGACCAACAGCACATCTCAAAAGAAGCTGTGTAGGGTAAGGAGTATTATATGAACAGTAACAAATGTAAGAATTATTGTGAACTTTATGTCAGAATCCATGCAGTAAAAAGACAGTTCAGTGAAATATTTTAAATGCTGAAAGAAGAAAATAACATCAAGGTAGAATAATAAATCCAGTGAAATTATCCTTGTTTACTCATGAACAAGAAATGAACTTTCTCAGATAAGCCATAATGGTGGAAATTTATCAACAGATCTGCCTATTAAGAATTTTAAATACTTTTCTCTAGGCAGAGGAAAATTATGTAGTTCTTGAATGTACATTAGAGAGAGAGAGAGAGAAAGAGTGAGAGAGAGAAAGCAAGAAAGGAAAAGGGGAAGAGAACATTGGAGAAGTAAATGAAGGCAAATAATCTTTTTAAAATTCCTAATTAACTTAAGAATAATACTATTCCTTAAATTGATAATATAATAATATACTGGAAGATTATAGCATATGGATAATTTAAATGAAAGATAAGAATGTCATAAATGATGGTAGGAAGGAATTGGAACTACTCTGTTAAAAGATTACTGCACTACTTATAAAGTGAATAGCATTATCTGAAGATAGACATAAATTACTTAAAATTGTATATTGCAAGCTATATAGGGCAACCACGAAAATAAATTAAAAAAATAACTCATTGATATGCTAAGGTAAAGGTTGTAAGAAAGTCATAAAATTCTCAATTAAAACCAGAGAAGAAAGAAAAATACTAGGAATTAAAATGAAACACAGAACACATTCAAAGAATGGAAAACTGTTACAAATATGAAGGGTATTAATCCACTATATCAATTATCATTTTAAATAGTAATCATGAAAATATACCAATTAAAAGAGAAAGTTTTTCAGAATAATAAAAGAAAAACATTACCCTATTATATGTTGTCTACCAGAAATCCGCATTAAATATCAATGCACCTTAAAAGCAACAGGTTAGAAAAAGATATACCATTTCAATACTAATCAAAAGAGAGCCAGAGTAACTCTATTAATTTCAGACAATGCACACCCCAGAACAATGAAAAAATATCCTATTCAAACGAGGAATGGAAAAAGTCATTGGTTTAAAAATTATTATTAAATAATGACAAAAGGGTCAGGTCAATTCTCTAAGGTATCATGACAATCTTTAATATGTATGTGCCTAATAGCCAAACATTAAATTATGAATGGCAAAACTCATATAAATTCAAACAGAAATAGACAATACTACCATTATAATTGGTTACTTTAACAGTTTTTCTTTTCAATACTATCGTTATAATTGGTAACTTTATCAACTTCCTTGATAAATCAAGGAAGTAAAAAATCAGTAAGAATATAATTGAATGAAAAGCACCGTTAATTAATTTTATCTAATTGAAATGATACCACATCCAATGACATCAGAGTACATATTCTTAAGCTTGTATGCAAGACTCACAAAATTAGACTACATTCTGGGCCAGAAAAACATACCTTAACAAGTTTCAAAGGGTAGAAATCATAGAAGACATATTTCCAGATAGCAATACAATTAACAAGATATCAATAAAAGGAGTAGAGCTAGGAAATGTCCTAATGTTTGGAAATTAAATAAAACATTTCTAAATAACATCTGGATCAAAAAAATAGCAACATAAATTTTAAAATATCTTGAAGTAAATGAAAATGTATCAAAATTTGTGGATGCAACAAAAACAGTGCTTAGAGAGAAAATGGAGACATAAAATGTATATATAAGAAAAGAAGAAAAATTAAAAATCAATAATTTATACTCTCACTTTAGAAAAGTAGAGAAATAGATAAATTTAAGTGTACAGCATGCAAGAAAAAATAAATATTAGAGCAGAAGTTAATAAGATTGCAAATAGCAAAACAATAGAGAAAAAAACAAAAAATCAAAAGTTATATTTTAAAATCAATAACTAACAAACTTCTCCCCAAAAGTTCAAGACACAGATGACTTCACTACTGAATTCTACAAAACAGTTATGATAAAAATAGTATCAATTATCTAGAATATTTTCTAGATAATGAAGCTAAGGGAAAAATTTTCGGATTTTATGACATTTTATCACTCAAATATTCAAATCAGAAAAAGGCATTACAAGAAAGAAAAATGATTATGGAAATGTCTCTCGTTAATGTAGTTGCAAAATATCTTGAACAAAATATTAGAAAATTGAGTCTAACCCTACATTAGAATTGAACACAACAATCAATATGCGTTTATTCCAGATATGCAAGCCTGGTTAAATATGAAAAAAATCTTAAATGATATTAAACCTTAAAATCAACTAATGTAATCCCCCACATCAGTATGCTTAAAAAGAAAAATACAATCACATCAATTCCCGCCGAAAAGAATTTGACAAAATTTTACAATAATTTATGATAAAATTCTCAACAAAGTAAGAATAGATGGGAACTTCAACTTGATAAAGAACATCTACAGATAACTTTAATTTAATATCTTAATAGTAAGAAACTAGATATTTTCCCATTAAGATCAGGAAAAAGCCAAGGATTTTGTCTCTTATAAGTCTAATCATCATCATACTAAAAATTCTAAGCTATGCAGTAAAAATAAAAAAGGTAATTAAAAATAGTGTTCGAAAAGGATGAAATAAACTGTCTTTGTTTGCATATTACATGACTGTCAAAATAGAAAATCATACCCATATAACAAACCTTCATATGTACTCCCATATCTAAAATAAATGTTGAAGTGAAATAAATGAAAATTATAAACAAAGAAAATCGGCCGGGCGCGGTGGCTCAAGCCTGTAATCCCAGCACTTTGGGAGGCCGAGACGGGCGGACCACGAGGTCAGGAGATCGAGACCATCCTGGCTAACACGGTGAAACCCCGTCTCTACTAAAAAAAAATACAAAAAACTAGCCGGGCGAGGTGGCAGGCGCCTGTAGTCCCAGCTACTGGGAGGCTGAGGCAGGAGAATGGCGTAAACCCGGGAGGCGGAGCTTGCAGTGAGCTGAGACCCGGCCACTGCACTCCAGCCTGGGAGACAGAGCTAGACTCCCTCTCAAAAAAAAAAAAAAAAAAAAATCAAAGGAATAGAACAAATTGATATTAATAGATGAGTACTTTATGGTCATAGGATACTGTGTTAATGTACAAAAATCAATTGCTATTCTCTACAACAGAAATGAAAAACTGAAAGTAGAAATTAAAAGAAATTAAGAGCTTCCAAACATGAAATACTTAAGTAACAATTTAATAAAATATGTAAAAGATCTACATGTATCGAAAACTACAAAAATTGTATGACAAAAGTAAAGGAAGATATAAATAAACACAGGAATATTTATAATATGTATTGAAAGACTAATTATTGTTAAGATGTCAGTTCTTCCCAACTTGCAATTCAGATTTAATTTAATCCCAAGTAAAATCCTTGCAAGCTATTTTGCAGATATTGACAAACAAATTCTAAAGTTTGTCAAGGCGAAAGACCTAGACTAGCCAACAAAATACTGAAGAGAAGGCGTCCTCCCCTCCGCCTTTTCCCTTATCCCTTCACTTTCACTTTTGAAAAGAAAAAATACTGAAGAGAAGAAAAATGTTGGAGGATCCCCACTACCTGCTTTTGGCACTTATGAAGCTATTGTAATCCAGACAGTGTGATATTAATGAAAGAACAGATACGTGAAGTTTTAGTAATCCAGGCAGTGTGATAGCGGTGGAAGAATATAAATATGGATCACTGATAAAATATGGAGGGCCTAGGAATAGAATTATGCAAATGTAGTCAATGGAGTTTTTACCAAGTGGCAAACACGATTCAGTGAACAAAGAAAATCTTCCCAATCAGTGAAGCTAGGACAACTGGATATCCAAATGCACAAAAATTAACTTAGACACAAATTTTACCTTTATCATAAAAAGTAACTCAAAATGAATTACAGACCTAAATATGAAATACAAAACTATGAAACTTGTAGAAGAAAACAAGAAAAATCTATAAGGCCTTGGGTTAGTGATGAGTTTTTAGATATGATGTAGAAATTATATCATGATTCACAAAAGAAAAATATTGCTGAGTTAGACTTTATTAAATTTGAAACTTGTGAAAGAGACACTATTATAAAATGAACAACACTAAAAGCTAGCCACAGAATGAGATAACATGTTTGCCAAACATTTCTGATACAGGCCTTGTATCACAAATATACCAGTCTTTAAAACTGAGAAATAAGAAATCAAAAAAGCAAGTGTATTATCTTATTCAAAATTCACATACATCTAATCTTTGCAGAAACCATAATAAGGCTATCTTATCAAGCTCATGTTATTAAAATTTATTTCTAATTGCATTTCAGATAAAACAAAAAATATATTCCAAAAAGACTAGCTATATGGAGGGAATGGGAATGATGAATTTAGAATTACAGATTCTGTTTCATCCATTTAGAATAATGAGATCATCAACTAATTGCATGAAGAACCAGAAGTTCATGTATATCAAGAGAATTCCTGACCTATTGATATCTAATTATTTTAAAAATTGTATTTTAAAATATTTGTGTATGCAAAGATGCATCACATCATATAGAGAAATATAAATTAAAACAATGAGAAGCTATACACCTGTTAAAATGGCCAAATCCAGAACACTTAACAGAGTCAATTCCTGGGAATAATGTGGAGCAATAGGAATTAATTCATTGCTGGTGAAAATGCAAGATGACCCAGCTACTCTGAAAAACAACTGGGCAGTTTCTTGCAAAATATTCATACGCTTACCACAGGATCCAGCATTGGTGCTCAAAATGAGTTGAAAACTCACACAAAAGTGTGCACAGAGATTTTAAAGATCTCTTTATTTTTATTTATCATGTCATTTTTATTATGTTTGATTTATTCCAAAAGTCAATGTCTCTTTCCTCTTAGCCATATCAATTAACGTATTATTTTTTGAATATTGTATGCTACTTTTATTTACAAAAAGAAAACAATATTCCTTTTTAACATAATTTTATCTAGTGTCTAATATGTGGTTAGTAACAAGAGTGTCCTACATTAAAATGCTTGCAGTCTACCTGGTGCAGGGAGTGGATGAACAAAGTCATAAGGTATGAAAGAATAAAATTAAATAAGGCGATATTAAGAGAATTGATTGGTTTGCCAATCCAATTTGCAAACAAGGCTGTTTGCCAATCCAAAATTTCGATATGGTGATCATTGTAAGCCTGTCTGAGAAGGTGCTACCTGAGTTGAGTTCTAAATGACAAGGTGAAAACTGCCAGGCATCTAAAGATATTGGAGCTGTGTTCCATGCACAATGCAAAAAAAAAAAAAAAAAAAAAAAAAGAGAAATAGCCTCCATTTACTTGAGGAGGGAATAAGCTCAGGATTCTCCAGAAAGAGACAGAAGTCTGGCGTCTAGTGTCTTCTCATCTCATTTTGATATATTATAGTCGATGGGTTTTTTTAAATTACATTGAGAAGACAAAGCAGATCCTTCATGTTTAATTACAATTCTAATAGAATATTTAATTCTTTAAAAATACATAGTTTGACAAGAAGACATCAGTTAGACACATTTGTCAATAAACACTGTTTTATTTTTTCCCTGTATTTCCCATTACTCCAATGTATGCTATTAAAATCCAAATTACAGTTTCATATGAGACTTTTAACTTTATCCTAGCAGTGATAATAGTATATAGATAGCCAGAGTATGGTGTCCGGATCAGTCCCAGTGTGTAATCTCTACACAATTTCTCCCCTCTGTTAGGTAAAGAGCCCACTGACATGGGACAGATGTACAAATAAGGTGTTTGGAATATTATTTCATTCCTGCACTCATTCATTCTTTCATTCATTTTAGTCACACCTCCACCACATTTTCATAGCATGCCTCAGTACACCATCATTCAATCGTAATAAACTGCTCCCTTTTGGAGAAGATACAAGACTTGTTCTTAGAGCTCTTGGTATATTTACTGCTTAATCTGTCTTAACCAAAGAGAAGTGCATATCCTGTATCTCTCCCGTACTGTCCTCCCCAATTACCTTTCCTCAGTCTGTATCCACTTTGACCTACCTATAGTTTTTTTTTTTTTTTTTTTTTTCTGAGACAGAGTTTCGCTCTTGTTGCCCAGGCTAGAGTGCAACGGCGCGATCTCGGCTCACTGCAACCTCTGCCTCCCCAGTTCAAGCTATACTCCTGTCTCAGCCTCCTGAGTAGCTGGGATTACAGAAGCCTGCTACTATGTCTGGCTAACTTTTGGTATTTTTAGTAGAGATGGGGTTTCATCATATTGGCCAGGCTGGTCTCTAACTCCTGACCTCAGGTGATCTGCCCGCCTCAGCCTACCAAAGTTCTGGGATTACAGGTGTGAGCCACAGCACCCAGCCTATAGTTTTTAGAAAGATTGACCTGCACATCCCGGCCCCACCCCCCGCCCTTTTTTTTTTTTCTTATTTTTCCCTCCTTTAAATTTTATGGAATTGTCCTCTTTTTGCCTTCCTCTTGCTCTCTGATTATCCTTCTCTATTTTTGCTTAGTATTTTGATTCCAACATGCTGCATGTTAACGCTTTCCTGACTTCTCTTTTCTACTATCTTGCCTAACTGATTCTGTCTTGATGATTTTAAATACATTATAGCTTTATCTGTTTTCTTTCTGCATATGATTATTTCTTTCTAGAATGTAAGCTTCACCAGGGCACTTGTTTTTTCTGTTTTTTTTTTTTCCTCTCCACTCATATTTTCCGATAACAGTGCCTGCCACTGTTACAATAGGCAATCAGCAAGTAATTGCTCATGGAATCGCTTCCAAATGTACACTCCCAGTGAATCTCAAAGCTTAACATGCATCAGAATCACCTAGGGTGTATGCTTCAGATGCATACTTCCAAGTTCCATACTAAAGGATTCCTCTTCAGTGGTGCAAAGCAGAAATCTTCATTTTTAACAGAGCTGCTTGATAACAGATGCTGTTCTTGCTTTGAGAAACATTGGATTAGACATATATTTTTAACTGCTACTAACTAAACATCTTTGGCTGAATATACTTTTAATACTTTAAATATTTGTAAATCCACACTTTCTGTTTCATAAATATTTGCTCTTCTGTTTCTATGAGTGTAGTCTGTCTCACTTTTCTCCCATATTAAAAGAAGGCCTCCATTTTTCCGTATACATTTAAGATTTTGTCACTATCTCTTTCTTCTTTTGGACATTTATTTGCCTCCACTGCCATTTTATTATTCTAGAAACTCAGAATTTTAGAATGTTATAACTAAAGATATTATTACTACATAGACAATTTCATGTTCTTGAAGAACTTGAAAATAAAGATTAAAATAATGAATCATAGTGATAGACTGGATTAAGAAAATGTGGCACATATACACCATGGAATACTATGCAGCCATAAAAAAGGATGAGTTCATGTCCTTTGTAGGGACATGGATGAAGCTGGAAACCATCATTCCAGCAAACTATTTCAAGGACAGAAAACCAAACACCGCATGTTCTCAATCTTAGGTGGGAAATGAACAATGAGAACACTTGGATGCAGGAAGGGGAACATCACACACCGGGGTCTGTCGTGGAGTGGGAGGAGTGGGGAGGGCTAGCATTAGGAGATATACTTAGTGTAAATGACGAGTTAATGAGTGCAGCACACCAACATGGCATATGTATACGTGTGTAACAAACCTGCACGTTGTGCACATGTACCCTAGAACTTAAAGTATAAAAAAAAAAAAATTCATCATAAATTTAGAACAGGAGAATAAAAGTAGAAATACGGAAACATTCTCTAAATGAACAAATTAATTATTAAACGTTGGTTTCTGACCTCAAATTTGTATTTATATTATATTTAATATTATATTACATTATATTGTGCTAAATTACAGTGTATTTTATTGTTTCTATTTTAAATTTAGTCATATTACTTTTAAAATTTATTTTTAAGAAGAAAATATATACACAAGAGAGTATTTTAAGTGCTTTGGGAGTTATGTGGATAAAATCAGCAAAAAGATCATGCATTCATGTACTTTATAGACTTAAAGAAAAGGGAAACATAGGGAGACAACTCTGTTAAAGGGAAGAATACTTTAAGTATTAAAAAAAGAATAAAAAGTTCAACTTTTGTGTTCGTATCTGGATGTGTTATGTGTATATATGATATTATACATTTGTGAAAGCATATGTTCACTGATGAACTCAATTAGCAATTTGGAATAAAGAAAAAATAATCATTTAATTTCTGACAATGTAATGCCTGCCTGTCATTATGACAAATGAAATATCAAACTTATTTTTAAATTTTGAATACAGTTTTAAATTTTGAATACTCTCTTCTTTACTTTTTCTCTCTAGAAATGTGAAAAATGTCTCTTCTACTTAAACAAAAAGCTTTGCACAAAATGAACTGACATGTATGTTAAATGTAGACTATGCTACAAAAAAAATCCATCAATAAGAATAGAATAGCAGTAGGTATTTATAGTAAAGCAGTAAAAAGATAGATTCAATTATTCTTTAAATTTAGCTCTCTTGAAGACTACTTCTATAATGAATAGCAATATTTTCAGCTTACCTATGAAAAAAATATTCAGTATGTGTATCTATTTACTTAGCTTGATTCTTATTCTGAAGCACCAGATACATAAAATAAAATAGGATTTTAAAATTCAAATTTTACGTGATTTTGGTAATGACCAATTGCTTTACTTTTCCATTATGCTAACTCCATTTGTCAGTTTTACCTTTGAATGGTGGAGGAAATGGTGATTTAATACAAAAATCACTTTGAAAGTGTAATAAAGTGATGTTTTTAGTCAATATTATTTTAATTTACATTTTTCTTTTCAGATATGGCTTTCTCTCTGGACATTCCAAGACGTTCATCTGCCCTGCTGGGCATGTGGGAAATGAGTATTTTGAATAAATTTGATGTAGCAGATGTGAAATAAGGCATTCATATTTTGATCATGAAATGTAAATCTTTATTGAAACAGTAGTTTTAAATCCAGTTTTTGTTAGAAAAGAAAATAATTTCTAAATTTTCTACCTTCCTTGAAGGGTAGTAAACATATTATAATTAAGTCTGGTGGACTTGATCACACAGTTTTTTACAGAATATAGAGTGTAGGCCGGGCGCGGTGGCTCACGCCTGTAATCCCAGCACTTTGGGAGGCCGAGGAGGGTGGATCACGAGGTCAGGAGATCAAGACCATCCTGGCTAACAGGGTGAAACCCAATCTCTACAAAAAATACAAAAAATTAGCCGGGCGTGGTATCGGGCACCCGTAGTCCCAGCTACTCCGGAGGCTGAGGCAGGAGAATCCTTTGCACCTGGGAGGCGGAGGTTGCAGCGAGCTGACATCGCGCCACTGCACCCGCCCCGGGCCGACAGACGATAATCCGCCACACACACACACACACACACACATACAAATTGAGTGTATACTTTCTGAAATTTCACAAAAATAGTCAATAGACTTCACATTTATGAACTTTTCTAAGTACTACCTTGCTAATTTAATTTTAACTGTCTCTGTGGCATAATGTTCTATTTGTTTGGATGTTGTCCGTCTCTTTGTCGCTAAAAAGGTCTGACTTGAAGCTTAGTTCAGTGAGACCGAACACAATCTTTTAGTGAAATTTGATATCACAGCATATGTATATAACCTGCCCTTTCTGGTGCAGCTTATTATGGAGAATATCTGAAAGATAGAAATAGAATAAGAACATATTGAGACACATGTTTTGCAGCCTCTCATTCTGTATACTTCCTAGAGAGAAGTGTTTAAAAAATTGACAGTAATTCTAGGAAAAATGTTTGAGACACAGGAAATGAACAAATGCCAACTTGGGATTAAAATAAACTTAGAAGAGCATGTTTAGGTCTTTATTTTCCTCTGGCTGCCAGTGCTTGGTTTCTGGGTGTGTGAACTCCCATATGCCCTTAGGGAGTTTATGTGAAAGCTGGCTGAGCTTGACTGATAATCTTTTCAGAAGGTGCCAAAGTGTCTCAGAGGTAATAGAACTTAGGGCAAGCCAACTGGATGGAGAAACATGTGAATTATATCCCAGGTCTGGGAGATTCCAACAAGAGTTGAGATGGAGTTTCAGGGAAAATTGTTGAACATGACTCAGTTGAGAGGGAATAGACCCATGAGAACCAGACACACGGTCTTAAATCTTCAAGTTCCAGAAAGATGAACAGTGGAAAGTGGAAAAGGACCATTGCTGGAGAGACCATACGAGTTCATCGGCAGTACAAGCATCTAATGTAAATGTATTTTAGGAGGTTATATCTTTACCAACCCCACAAGCTCATGCAAGACCTTCCTCTTACACCAAAACATCAGTAAGAGGGAGAAAGAGAAGGATGTTGGAAAGCCTGGATATTTAAACAAAATAGGCTGAAGTACCCAAAGAGAACATTTAAATCATTGAAATAAACCATGAATGTTGGACTGATCTCTATTTATTTTTTATTCTTAAATTACTCAGTAGGGTGAGCACCTCAAAAGGAGTACCAATCTGATTATAGGAAAAAAATGTGTTACATTTTATTTTTTGTATTTTTAAATGTGCTGTAATTGGATTTACAATGTTGGTATATAGTACATTCTTAACATGCGTGTCTATAGCCAAATCTCTATCTATCTATCCATCCATTCATCCATCCATCCATCCATCCATTCATCTATCTATATTTCTCTTATAACTATATGTCACTAGGGAAGAACTGAACATTTTATACATAATGTGAATGATTTTTCTTAGATTAAAATAAAAGCTAGAATTAAAAACCTAAATATGTCAAAATTCAAATACTGAAAACAATAAAATTAAAACACTATATTTACATATTGGAAAGCCCCTTTGTTTTATTTAAAACATATTCAAACTCCATACCTCAACACTGTTAACTCTTTGTTATTCTTAAATTATATCATTATTTAGAAAATTATCTTAACAATTAAAAAATACATTTATAACAATTTTATTTAGAAAAAATGGTTCTTTTGCAGAACACCCTTGATGGTTTATAAAAAATTCTTAATTTTACTGTAGATAAAATGTTTTAATGCTCTGTATAAAAGAAACTAAATAACATAAAAATATAATTTTCTACAAAAATTTATTGCAACATATAATCAGGTTTCATATATGTAGCATGGATGACTAATATTAGCTATAATCCATTAACTCAATTAGCAATTTGGAACAGTTTTTGTTGTTGTACTTTTCCATATTTTACTTTAGACAAATATTGACATATCCAATATCATCTCTCATTTTAGTGAATAATCAGATATATTTTGTGGTTGCCATGCTTTATTAATCCCTTCTTGTTTATAAACTAAAAAGTCAGAATGTCTCTTGATATTATAAAATTATTAATAACTAGTAAAAAGAGACATTTTTAATTGGATTTCATTTTTCAGAGTAATAAAATGTTTAATTTACTATTCTTGAATAATGATCTTTTAGAAAGTCATATAGACAATGGGGTTTGATGTGTTAATTATTAAAATATAATTGCAATTAAAATTATTGTTATATTTGAACATCATATTTATTTGTTATGAGAGAATTTTAAATAAGACTTGACATTTAATAGTTCCTGGCTATAAAACAAAGAAACAATGAATTTTAAAAATAGAATTCTAATTAATGTGTCTTGATATTCAGAGGTATGAAAATTAACATCAACAAACAGATTTTACTTTCAAAGAAAATAAGAATTTAAGAAACTTTCCACCATTAGTTAATTTCAAAATTCAAAGAAAGGCATATCTGATGTAGAAGATATACCTAATTTAAGATGTGTTCACCATTCTTTAAATGTTGTAATAAAGTATTTCTTTTATGGAAGGAAATTCTACATATATACTGAGGAATTAGCAGAATATGTTCTGAGAGGACGGGGACTTCAACACGCGATGATACTTCCTTTCTTAGCACTGTTTCATTATTCTCAGATGGCATAGACAGGCACTCAGAAGACTTTAGTTCTTTGCCCAAAGTCTCATAACTGCTGTTAGAAAGAACAGAAGAGTCCAGAGCCTGGGCTTCTAACCACTGTATCAGATGATCGCCCCTTAATATCTCCTCTTTACAGAAAGAAAATGTCTACTTCCTGAGAAAGACTGATAAGAATCTACAAGACATAAATTTCTCATAAAAGGGTAAGGATGAGCCAAACATGAAAGCAGTTCCTCAGTGAGGAGATAGCTAACTAATAGGGAACTTGATGTGGAATAGTCAACATCACTGAGATTACAGAGGACATGACTCTTACTAACTAGAAATTGTCATTTTTATGTGGGATGAATTAGAAGCAGAAGAGAAACATTCTTGAACATGAACCACAGTTCATGTTCTCAAGAATCATTAAGAAGATATAACAAAGAGTGAAATTCTTGAGTCTTAGGTTTTGTACATAGTTGATTTTATTACATAATCAAATTGTTTAATAAATTGATTTCAATTTTTTCAATTTTCATATTAACAGACAAATGTTAACATTGCTCTATATTCCTGTCATTCCTTGACTTCGTAAATTTCTAAATTTTGCGTGATGTAAAAGGGTATAATTTTTTAACAATTATCTATTGAGGTTTTTTTGTCCATTTTACTACTGTGGTACTTCCCTTATTCTTCTTTTCCGTAGGAGATTTTTAAAAATGTTGATTATTAATTACTTCTCAGTTATCTATTAAATAAGTAGCTTCTACCAGTTTAGGACTAGCTGTTTCACTGTTCTATGGGGTATATTTATTTTAAAAAAAAGTTATTCTGTTTTAATTTAATAAGACTTATTTAACTTTGTTAATACTTAGATATAATGTGCTTTGTAGAAAAATTAAGACCTGGGCGATTGGAGGCTCCCATCAAAAAGATACAAAACAGTGTGCGAATCCTGTACCAGCAATCGAGGTATCCAGGTTGTGTCATTAGGACTGACTAGGTGGCTGGCATGACCACGGCCCACCTAAGAGCCACACGGGGCAGGGGAGCCCTCACCCCTACCCAAAGGACGTGGAAAGGGAGTATGCTACCCAGCCTGGGAAACTGTGCTTTTTCCATGGAACTCTACGACCCATGGATTGGAAGATCCCACTCATGAGCCCATGACACCAGGGTCCTGGGTTCCAAAAGCAAAGCTGCCCAGATTCTCAAATGGCTAGAATTGGCCTAAGCCTTCCATATTACCAGGGGGAGGGGCAGCCATCACCACTGCTGTGGCTGCCTGCTGTCTAAGCCTTCTGAGCTCCTTGGGGGAAGGGCAGCAGTCAACACTGTGGTTGCCAGGTGTCCCTGCAGGAGCTCTAACTCCAGCCAGGGCCTCAGGAAGAGAATTCTATCAGAAGTACAAAGAGAAGCTGGTACCCTTCCTTCTGAAACTATTCCAAGAAATTGAAAAGGAGGGACTCCTCCCTAATTCATTTCGTGAGGCCAGTATCATCCTGATACCAAAACCTAGCAGAGACACAACAGAAAAAAATAAAACTTCAGACCAAAATCCCTGATGAACACTGATGCAAAAATCTTCAATAAAGTACTGGCAAACTGAACCCAACAGCTCATCCAAAAGCTTATCAGTCACAATCAAGCTGGCTTCATCCCTGGAATGCAAGGCTGATTCAATATATGCAAATCAATAAACGTAATCCATCACACATACAGAACCAATGACAAAAACCACATGATTATCTCAGTAGATGCAGAAAAAGTCTTTGATAAAATTCAACTTCCCTTCATGTTAAAAACTCTCAGTAAACTACATATTGATGGACCATATCTCAAAATAGTAAGAGCTATTTATGATGAACCCATAACTAATAGCATAGTGAATGGGAAAAAGCTGGAAGCATTCCCTTTGAAAACTGCCATAAGATAAGGATGCCCTCTCTCACCACTCCTGTTCAACATAGTATTGAAAGTTCTGGCCAGGGCAGTCAGGCAAGAAAAAGAAACAAACAAACAAACAAACAAACAAACGGTATTTAAATGTAAAAGAGGAAGTCAAATTGTCTCTGTTTGCAGATGAAATGATCCTATACTTAGAAAACCCCATTGTCCAGTCCAAAAACTCCTTAAGGTGACAAGCAACTTCAGCAATGTCTCAGGAAACAGAATCAATGTGCAAAAATCACCAGCATTCCTATACACCCGCAATAAAAATGTAGAGAGCCAAATCATGAATGAACTCCCATTCACAACTGCTACAAAGAGAATAAAATAGCCAGGAATACAGCTAACAAGGGACACAAAGAATCTCTTGAAGAAGACTACAAACCACTGTTCAAGGAAATAAGAGAGGACAAAAACAAATGGAAAAACATTCCATCCTCACGGATAGGAAGAATCAATATAATGAAAATGGCCATAATGCCCAAAGTAATTTATAGATTCAATGCTATTCCCATCAAACCACCATTCACATTCTTCACAGAAGTAGAAAAAACTACTTTAAAATTCATATGGAACCAAAAAGGGGCCCACAGAGCTAAGACAATTCTAAACCAAAAGAACAAAGCTGGAGGTATCATGCTATCTGACTTCAAATTATACTACAAGTCTACAGTAACCAAACAGCATGGTACTTGTACCAAAATGGACACATAGACCAATGGAACAGGCTAGAGAACTCAGAAATAAGACCACACATTTAACACCATCTGATCTTTGACAAACCTGAAAAAAACAAGCAATGGGGAAAGGATTCGCTATTTAATAAGTGGTGCTGGAAAAACTGGCTAGCCACATGCAGAAAACTGAATCTGGAGTCCTTCCTTACACCTTCTACAAAAATTAACTCAAGATGGATTAAAACTTAAATGTAAAACCCCAAACCATAAAAACTCTTGAAGAAAACCTAGGCAATACCATTCGGGACATAGGCATGGGCAAAGATTTTGTGATGAAATCATGAAAAACTACTGCAACAAAAGCTAAAATTGACAAACGGGATCTAACTAAACTAAAGAGCTTCTGCACAGCAAAAGAAACTATCATCAGAGTGAACAGACAACCTACAGAATGGGAGAAAAATTTTGCAATCTACGCATCTGACAACGGTCTAATATCCAGAATTTACAAGGAACTTAAAAAATTTACAAGAAAAAAACAAATAGCTCCATCAAAAAGTAGGCAAAAGATATGAATAGACACTTCTCAAAAGAAGACATTTCTGCAGCCAACAAACATGAATAAAGGCTCAACATCACTGATTATTAGACAAATGCAAATCAAAACCACAATGAGATACCATCTCAAACCAATCAGAGTGGTGATTATTAAAAAGCCAAGAAACAACAGATGCTGGCGAGGCTGTGGAGAAATAGGAACACTTTTACAATGTTGCTGGGAATGTAAATTAGTTCAACCATTGTGGAAGACAGTGTGGTGATTCCTCAAGGATCTAGAATCAGAAATACCATTTGACCCAGCAATCCCATTACTGCGTATATACCCAAAGGAATATAAATTGTTCTATTATAAAGATATATGCTTGTGTATATTAATTGCAGTATTATGCAAAGTAGCAAAGACATGGAACCAACCCAAATGCCCATCTATGATAGGCTGGAAAAAGAAAATGTGGTACATATACATGGTAGAATACTATGCAGCCACAAAAATGAATGAGATCATGCCCTTTGCAGGCACATGGATGAAGCTGGAAGCCATCAGCCTCAGAAAAATAACACAGGAACAGAACCCAAACACCACATGTTCTCACTTATAAGTGAGAGTTGAACAATGAGAACACATGGACACAGGGAGGGGAGGAACACACACTAGGGCCTGTTGGTGAATGTCAAAGGGAGGGAGAACATCAGGACAAATAGCTAATGCATGTGGGAATTAAAAACTAAGTGATAGGTTGATAAGTGCAGCCAACCACCATGACACATGTTTACCTGCATAACAAACCTGCATGTTCTGCACATGTATCCCACAACTTAAAAAAAAAAAAAAAAAATTAAGACCTAGGTTTTAGACATGGCCTAAAGTTATTCCTTAAGTCAAATTTATATAGTTATTCTTCTGCAATGTTTTCTAAATATTTGAGAGCTCTATTTTTTCATTTTGAGCTTTAAGGTATGATAATATTTTGTATATAGTATGAAATAGAAATCTTATTTTATTTACTTTTTCTATGAAATTAATCATTCCATCTTTGCTCAAATAACTGCAATTTTCTTACCAATCTGCAAACTTACTCTGTGATAAATCGGGTTTCCTTATAGGTGTGTCTATTTTTCCCATCTGGATGCTCTATTCTGTTTTATTGATTTATGCTTGCATCAATACCAATAGCCTTAATTACAGAATTTTTATAAGTCTTGATATCTGGTAGGAATACACTCTCCCTTCCTTTCTTTGCTTAATTTTTTCATTTATTTAAAATGTTATTTGGTGAAGGTTAGTGTGTCTTATTAGAGTATGGTGAACATTAATGTATGTCATTACATGCTTGCATAAGGAATAGCAAAACAGATTTCTTGAATTTTTCTCATAATATGAAAATGATTTTTAAAATATCCTGTAATTCTTGCTTTAAAATTTGCCTCTAGGCTCTTTCTCTTCAGGGTAAATTTAAATAACTTTTGTAACTTGTTTACTCTTGTCTGTTTAGTTTGTCAATATAGCTGACTTCTGCTTTTCACAAAATTCTTGCTGTTCTAGAACTAATATACAGATATCCTCAAGGTCCTTTCTGTCATTTATATAAAAAATTTAAAGCAAGTGAGTAATATATATTAAGTTACAATTCCTCAAGTGGTATTTCAATGCTGTAACTTTTTCTATACATTAAAAAATATATTTAGTAATTACTCACTGCATTCAATAGATTATAAAATTGTGATACCTGTCCACATTAACTTACTTTAAAAATATATATATTTTTATTAGCAGGTTGAATGTATTTACTAAATAAAAAACAATGGTCATTAAAAAGTCTAGAGGAAAAGAAGGCCCAGTGGAGGCAAACAGCACGCTCCTCTTCCACAAAGAAAGACCAAAATTGGAAGTGCATAATCAAACATCACATAAAGCATCTGAAGGAGAACACTAGAGTGTAGCAAGCAAGTGACTGGAAACACTTGAGACAAGAAAACTTGAGATGGCAGCATAGAGAAGAAAGCAAAGCTATGATTGGCTTGGAATGAGGAAGGATTCCTCATAATGAGAAAAAATAAGCACGTGATCCCCAACAATACATATTCCCCTCATATACACCCGCCATCCTAACTATAGAGAGCCCCCTGTCTCTCACAAGCTCTGAACCTAGCACAGGGAGCTGTCTGGAGTTCATGTGACTATACTGTTGCAGAGAGGAAAATCACACAGGGTCCCACCTACTCCCTGCAGAATAAACTGCTGCATCATGGTGCCATTTTGAGAGTGGAGCCAACATCAAGTTATATCTTTCCTTGCAGCCCAATAATTCTTTCATCTCTACATCTTTGAGGCTCCCATGTCAATTTAGATGGCTGCAATTTTATGACACCAGCTGAACCCAGTAGTATGACTCTTTTCCTAGCACTTAAACCCAAGCATTACTTTATGCCTCAGGGAACAGGGTGATTCAGTATATAAGGGAAACTGCCTCCAGGACATAAGGAGCTAAATTATGTGCTTCCCACAGCCTGACAACTATCTGCCTGGGCCTGCCACCACCAAAAGCAACTCTGCCACCCCCCACAGTGGGGCCACTGCATACTTGTATGTACTGTCCAATCACAAGAAACCTGACACGCTCAAATCACCACTGCCACTGCTGACACCTACACACCTCCCCCAGAGACCCTAGGACCAGTCCAACTTGGACCTACTGCTGCCACATCTGATGTCCACAAGAGCGTATGGGATTCCAAGGGCAGGTCTACCTGAGGTCTGCCACAGTGACAACTGATACCAGTGTTGCTATCCAGAGGTCTGATGACTAGCCCACTGAGTGCCCTACTCCTCGTCAAAGCCCCATTGTAGCCTTTACCAAGAACTATAGCCTAAACCATTCGGAACTTACAGGCACCACGGACACTGATTACAATAGAATAGATCATACAGGGACTATGTTACAGTGCCCACTCAAAATTAAAGCCAATCCACCCTACCCAACTGACATTATATTCTACAAGAAAAAAATTTTCCCTACAAAAACTACTCTACCAGAATGGAATAAAACTAGAAATCAATAACAAGAGAAACTCTGAAAACTGTACAAATACACGGAAATTAAATAGCATACTCCTAAAGGACCATTAGATCAACAAAAAAATTTAGAAGGAAGTAAAAAAAATTATAGAAACAAATAAAAATGGAAACACAATATACCAAAGCCTATGGGATATGGGATAAACAGTACTAAGAAGGAAGCTTAAAGCAACAAACACCTGCATCACAAATAAACAATCTAACAGTGAGCTTCAAGAAACTAGAAAAGCAAGAACAACTCAAAATTAGTAGATAGAAATAAATAATAACAATAAGAGCAGAACTAAACAAAATTAAGAATAAAATGTAAAGGACAAAATAAAATGTTGGTTTTTGGTAATGATAATTGAAATTAATAAACCATTAGCTAGACTAATTTAAGAAAGAAAGAAGATCAAAATAAATAAAGCCAGAAAAAAAGGAAGCCATTATAACTGATATGATAGAAATACAAAGGATTATTAGCTACTACTGTAAACAACTATATATCAATCAGTTAGAAAACCTAGAGGAAATGGATAAATTCCTGGACACAAATAACCTACCAAGATTGAAGCAGGAAGAAATATAAAACTTGGGCACTCAATAAGGAGCAGTAAGTTTGAATCAGTGATAAAAGTCTCCCAACAAATAAAAGCCCAGAACTGGATGGCTTTACTGCTGAATTCAACTAAACATTTAAGAATTAACAAGTCTTCTGAAACTATTCCTAGACATTTAAGAGAAATTAATTCTTCCTAACTCATTTCATTAAGCCAACACTGACCTGGCCCCAAAACCAAATCTACAAGTCAAACCCCTGATGAGCCCAGATAGAAAAATCCTCAGGAAAACACCTCAGCAAACCAAATGTAATAATACATCCAGAAGAGAATTAACCAGAAGCCAAACAGTTTTATTTTAGTCATTCAAAGATGGTTCAATATTTGAAAATCAATCACTGTGATGCATCACATCAAGAGAATGAAGGTAAAAAACACAATCATTTCCATAGATGAAAAAAAATCATTTTATGAAATTTGACATCCCTTCATGATAAAAATTCTTAACAAATTAGGTGTAGAAGAAACATCCCTCAAAACCATAAATGACAAACCTATGGCTTACATGATACTAAATTATGAAAAGCTGAAATGCTTTTCTCTAATAATTGGATCTAATCAAAGATTTCCACTTTCACAAATTTTGCTCAACAGAGTACTGGAATGACTAGCAAGAGCAATTAGGCAAGAGACAGAAATAAAAGGCATTCAAATTGGAAGGGAGAAAGACAAATTGTTTTTTGCAGATGACATAATATTACATGTAGAAATACCTAAAGACTCCAGCAAAAAATGCTAGGAACAGATCAACAAATTCATTCAAGTTTTAGGATAGAAAATCAACATACAAAAATAAGTAACATTTCTAAATATGGCTAATGAATTTGCTGAAAAATGAATCAATAAAACAATCCCATTACAATAGTTACAAAAAATAAAAATAAAATACCTAGGAGGAAATTTAACCAAGAAAGTGAAAAGACTCTATAATAAAAATAAAAAACACTCATAAAATAAATAGGAGACCCCCCAAAATGGAAAGACATTCTGTGTTCACAAGTTGGAAGAATTAATATTGTTAAAAGAATCATATCATCCAAAGCAATCTACAAATTCAATGTAATATCTATCAAAAAGTCAATAACATTCTTTATATAAAAAGAAAAAAATCTTAAAACTTTTCTGGAACCACAAAGGACTCAAAATAGCCAAAGCAATTCTGAGCAAAAGAACAAAGTTGGAAGTATCACACTACCTGACTTCAAAATATACTACAAAGATATAATAACCAAAACAGCATGGTATCCGTCTAAAAAGAGAACCAAAGATCAGTAGGACAGAGTAGAGAACCCATAAATAAATCCATGCATTTACAGCCAACTGATTTTCAACAAATGTACCAAGAACATACACTGGGGAAAGCACAGTCTCTTCAGTAAATGGTGCTGGGAAAACTGGATATTCACATGCAGAACAATAAAACTAAACCCTTTCCCACACCATATACACAAATAAACCCCAAATGGATTAACTACTTAAACGTAAGTCCCCAAATTATAAAAACAGACAGAAAAAAAACACAGAAAAATGCTTCAGGATATTGGTCTAGGCAAGTGTTTTATGGCTAAGACTTAAAAGAACCAGCAACAAAAACAGACATAGAAAAATGGTGCTATATTAAACTAAACACCTTCTGCACAGCAAAGGAATCAATCAACAGAGCTAAAAGACAACATGTAGAATGGGTTGGAAGAATTAATATTGTTAATTAGTAGTTAATGATGAACTAGCTAAAAAAGGAGTCAATAAAACAATCCCATTTGTTGGCTGGGTACGGTGGTTCACGCCTGTAATCCCAGCACTTTGGGAGGCCAAAGCAGACAGATCACAAGGTCAGGAGTTCAAGACCAGCCTCGCCAGCATGGTGAAACCCCGTCTCTACTAAAAAGAAAGAAAAGTTAGCCAGCTACTCGGGAGGCTGAGGCAGGAGAATCGTTTGAAGCCGGGAGGCGGAGGTTGCAGTGAGCCGAGATTGTGCCACTGCGCTCCAGCCTGGGTGACAGAGTGAAACTCCATCTCAAAAACAAAAAGCAAACAAACCAAATGAACAAACAAAAACAAAAACAAAAACAAAAAAAAGAAAAAAAATAATCCCATTTGCAATAGCTACAAAAATAGCTAATTTGCAAACTATTCATCTGACTAGGGACTAATATCCAAAATATATGAGAAATTCAAACTCAACAGCAAAACATATCAAATAATCCCATTAAAAAGTGAGTAAAAGATTTGACTAGACATTTCTCAAAAAAAAGACATACAAATGACCAATAGATATGTGAAAAATGCTCCACATCACTAATCATCAGAGAAATGCAAATCAAATCCACAATGAGATATCATCTTATCTCAGAATAACTATCATTAATAAGATAAAAAACAACAGATGCTGACAAGGATATGGAGAAAAGGCAATGCTTACGCACTGTTGGTAGAATGTAAATTAGCATAACCATTATGAAAAACAGTATAAAGTTTAAACAGAAACAAAAAGAAAACAACAACAAATAAAACTATCATAAGAGCTACTGGTTATTTATTCAAAGGAAAGGAAATCAGTATATTGAAGGGATCCCTGCATCCTCATTGTTATGGCAGCTATACTCACAATAGCCAAGACGGAAAATCAATCTAAGTGTTCATCAACAGATGAATGGATAAAAAAAGTGGTAAACATACACAATGAAATACTATTTGTCCAGAAAAAAAGAATAAAATCTTGTCATTTGCAGCAGCATGGATAGCACTGAGGTCATTATGTTAAGTGAAATAAGCCAGGCCTAGAAAGGCCAATATCATATATTTTTACTCACATGTGGGAGCTAAAAAAGTTGATCTCATGGAGGTAGAGAGTAGAATGATGGTTATCAGAGGCTGGAAAGGGTAGAGGGATAGGAGAATGGGTTACGAATAGATTAGGTTAGTAATAGATAGGTTAATGGGTACGAATCTATAGTTAGATAAAAGGAATAAGTTCTGGTATTCAGTAGCACGGTAGGGTGAATATGGTTAACAATAATTTTAGTGTGTGTTTTCAGAAAACTGGAAGAGAAGATTCTGGATGTTCATAACACTAAGAAGTAATAGATGTTTAAGATGACTGGTATGCTAATTACACTGATTTGATCATTATACATAGAATACATATGTCAAGATATCACTCTATATTCCATAAATATGTACAATTATTAAATATTAACTAAAAATAAAAGACAAAAATAATGGTTACGTTTAATCTTGTGATTTTAGTGATATACTGAGTACAGCTAAAATTTTCAAAAATCTTTTAAAATTCGATAGAATTACATTCAACAGAATATGATAATTAAAAACAACTGAATTAATTGCAAATTATAGACACAGAAAGAAACAACTCTGCACTTATAATACCTATGTTCATAAGATTCTAACAATAGACACACAACTTCAATATTTCAGTATAATAGTTATATAGATGTTTGTGTGTAAGTGTGTATGTGTGTGTGATGTCTGAAGTATAAAAGTAAACAATTAATTCAACAGACATTTAATGAACATATATGTTTCAGAACCTGACTTTGCCATCACCTGGTTTAGAACAGATAAAAATACGTACCCTTGACCTTAGATATTTCCAAAGTTAATGGAGAGAAATGGATTCAATATGATGAGTTCATTGGCTATTCTGCAATGTAATATATGCTAAAATAAAGGTATAAACAAAATATTTTAGAAGTATCAAGAATGGAATGATTACATGCCAACTCAGAAGATTATCTTTAAAATTCATAAAATTCATGCCAAAGCTGTTTATATAAAAATGACTAAAAATCTAGGAATTTTGCACTTGTCAAAAGATAATTTATTACATTTTTGAATATTCCCATCTAATATTTTTCAGAAAGTCTTTCTAGCTTTAGACCTATTCAAGTATTAAAATGGAAATTTTAACTCTATTTCTCAGAAGTTTGAACTTAAAATTTAAACTTAGAAAATATTTCATATTCTTGGCCGGGCGCGGTGGCTCAAGCCTGTAATCCCAGCACTTTGGGAGGCCGAGGCGGGCGAATCACAAGGTCAGGAGATCGAGACCACGGT
>NW_012120610.1:92024-103542 GCF_000951035.1 Colobus angolensis palliatus | reverse complement strand
AAAAAAAAAAAAGAAAATATTTCATATTCTTGTAATTTTGCTGAATTTAACACATTTATTCTGAACACCTTCTAACAGAAATGCTTCTTCATTTATACTTTATTTACCACACAGGGAATTTGCTTTATAAAACACATATACACACATATATATGATTTACATATATTTGTGCATATATACAAATAAAATTACCTCTATTTTCTTTTGCCTCTCACATAAATAGAAAATATTATTTAATAAATAATACAAAGCTCTCAGGATTTATCTTGAAAATAAATAAAATAATAATTTAATAAATTACTAAATAAATAAGAAAATAATAAATATAATTAACAAATAATAATACTTTGATTAACATGTATTAATATAGGAACCATGGTGGATATAAAAATAAAAATGAACCCAAGCATCTTATTTACTAGGAATATATTACTGCTATATTTATGATTAATATTTTCAATATAAACATTATATGCCAAATACCATAAGAATAATGCAGATTTTCATGAAATCAAAGAGCATGAGTTGGTTTGTGATTAGGAGTAAGAGCAAGTTCGTATATTGGAGCAAGGCCTTAGAAAGTAGATAAGATTTTGCTACAGATTGGCTGCCCAGGTAAGTAGATTGTAAGATGTATATCTGCATGAAGAATTTTAGGGACTGTTATTGGAATTATAATTAAGGAAGCAGGATTACACAATGGGAAAATTAAGGCTGTCACATCTCAAGAAACCATCAACCAAAGTCAAGAAGATCTTTGGGGCTGGTACAGCCCTTTATGTTTTTGTGGTGGTGTTGTTTAGAGACAGAGCTTTGCTCTTGTCGCCCAGGCCGGAGTGCAGTGGCGCAATCTCGGCTCACTGCAACCTCTGCTTGGGTTCCAGCAATTCTCCTGCCTCAGTCTCCCAAGTAGCTGGGATTACAGGAGCCCACCACCATGCCCCGCTGCACTTTGGGAGGCCGAGGCAGGCAGATCACTTGAGGTCAGGAGTTCCAGACCATCCTGGCCAACATAGTGAAAGCCCTTCATTGTTATCACGAGATGTGGCAATAAGCCAGAGAATTTACACTTACTTGTTGATGATTTCCTGGATGTGAGCTACCCTAAGAAAGAGTCATAATCTTGGGCATGGCAACTCAGACAATTATGAAGCCTTACAGCTTCTGCTGTAAGGGTTCTGCTATCTTATTTTCAACAGCTGGGAGAATGCATACTTTAGTCCAAAGAGGGAATATGAATTACACACATGACAGCAGCCATTGTAGACTTTAACAACCAGAAATAGTAGGAAATGCAATTTCAGTAAATGTAAACAGCATTAATGTACGTTGCATACATGTAGGAAAGTGCAGATTAGTTTCTGGTTTGCCTGTACCTTAGAAAGGAGCAAAGAGAACAAAAGGCTAGAAAAGTAATTTTAACCGCATTGAGACCCTTGGATATTATTTTTTTAGTTCTTTGAATCTTATTTTGAAGACACTTTGTTAGTATAACATTTGCATGGTTATTTAGAGAAGTTGATGAATGGGAGCTAGAATGAGAACTCGAAATGGACACAAAGTGCCTACAGTATTGAAGTATTCCAGGTGGAAGGTAATGAGAATATTTTGTGTATTATCAGTAGATATGAATGAAAAGTAGTTGATTCCAAAGAAAAGTCATAAATAATACCAGCAAAAAATTCATGAGGTTACTGGATACTAAGCATTTTACAGGAATCATTTTATTTGTGCTTCATAGTAATGCCAAAAGAAAAATGCTATTATCATTGTTCACATTTTACAGAAGAGGATACTGGAAAACAGACTGTTTAAGTAACACAAAGTAAGGTCACATAACTCGTAAGTGGTTGTACCTACATTCAAACATAGGCAATTTGACTCCAGAGTTAGTGTACTTACCGTGTGTGTGTGTGTGTGTGTGTGTGTGTGTATTTGTGTTGATGAATTCTCAGACTTGGTAACTAATAGAGTAATAATGCGGGAAAAGTAAAGAAGTTTCCTTAGGTTCCACGCTAGAGTGGCAAATGATATTGTTAAGAAAATTAAAATCATAAGACAAGCATAAAAGTATGAGTTTTGTTTTGATCGCATACATATGATCTAAACATATATATATATATGAATTTGACAATTCACCTAGGTAAAACAGAAATATAATACAAAAGAGAAGTTTAAGTTAAAGTGTAAATTTTCAAAGTCTGCATATCAGAGACACACTGGAGGCATTATGATACTACAGAACATGAATAATTTTACATACAGTCTTGGAAATTTGATCAGTCATAATATTCCCAAATAAATAAACATTAGCATCTTTAGATGCTAACCGACCAATTACTATACCATTTACTACTGTTTCTTGTGCTATAATGGTTCAGTTATTGTCTTTCATTTTATTGTCCGAATTATCTTACCTGTACTACTTGATTCATGATATCTTCTAATTAGACAAGTAATATCATGGTATCTTCTAATTAGACAAGTAATCATCTACTCTGATTTTACTTTACTTGGCCACCTTTTACATTAGCAGGTTTACATTCCTCACTTATAGCTTTCAGAAGCTTCAGGAATGAACATGACCACATTTTCTGTATGTACTTATACTCTCAAGTAATAAAGATATTTAAACCTTTGAGAGTTATGCAGGAAGAAAGGAATAATATTCCTGATCTTTACCCACACCCACTATGAATTGTTCATAATTGCTCCTCATCTTTTCACCTGATTAATACCTGTTATTTGCTTCTTCAGGAGTGCAAATATATCCTGTATAACAATTCGGTACTTAGGTATTACTTTTTTAATAGAATTGTTTAGTGCCTTTAAGAGATAGTAATTTAAAAGCAAACACATTTAATTTGAAGAAGTTTTACTTTATTAAGAGAGAAAGAAATTTTGTTGAAATGCTTGCAGCTGGACACTTAGTGTAAGACAAACTTGCATGACTGTAAACTGCAGAGTTTATACAATAAAGCCACTAAGTTTGTATGAATTATGACATGGATTCTACCCATGCAGAATAAGGAAGAAAACTCTTGTTGAGGCTCAGGAATAAGAGGAAAGGACTAGAGATCAGAAGTGATTGTCTCGGTTTTCTCTTGTCAAAACCCCAGTAAGATGCAGATAGAAACTCAGCTTGGCATAGAGGAATCTGGCCACATTGTACCTGGTGCTCTTCTCCTCCAGCATATCCTGTGGGCTCTAAAATATTTCAGATGATCAATGCGTTGGTCAGAGTGTTATGTCCAACAGAACATAATAATCCATTATAATGTAAGCATGATAGCAAAACTAAGATGAATAAGCATATTGAATAAAGGGGGGTGATAAAAGATGAATGTTAAGTTTCTTGTAAAATATAGAGGCAATGAGAAATTAAAGTCTGTATATACAGTAGTCTTATGATCTCTTTTACTTCTTATACAAAGCACTCTAGTGGCTATAGAAACTATGGAGATGGGAGTGGAAACTGAGACTTGTAAAGGGGAGACTAGCTACTCGTCTGCCACAGTAGTTCATGCCAAAAATGAAAGTAACTTTAAGTAGGTGTGAATAAATAAATTGTGGGAGGTAATCAGATACATGAATTATTTTAGAGGTAAAATTTAAAAGACAAGTCATGAAATCGTGGTGAGCGACAGAGAAAAAAAGAAGGAAGATAGATCATATCAAAGTTTTAAGTCCAATCTTCTGAGTGGGTGGTGGTAAAATGTGCTGAGATGGATTCATAAAGGTACCAGAGTTTATGCTACTAAATATCTAAATTCAATAACTCATCTCTTTGCCTTATTTTCATTCCTATCCAGTTATCTCCTAGTGATCATTTTTCCTCTCATGTAGCCTGTCTATAGGGAAAATAAATTAATGGTTAGACAAACACAAAAGTCTGATCTACCTCCTGTAATATCTCTCACTGTAAATTAATGAATTGCCTCTCTGGACTACATACTTTATATTTTGTGAGTTAATCAGTGAAGGCTATCTTTTAAAATTCGAATCAACAGCGTGAACTGACAAGTCTTATCGTTTGGACTCCTTAGATAATACAGAAAATTTAAAAATACCTCTGCGAACTAACTACTCAGTGAAAAAACCCTATACCATCATTCTTTCCATTCAATTTTCCATATCCATTTATCTTCAATAGACTATACAAGAAATATGAAATGCATATTTCTGATCAATGAGAACCTTTAACATCCTTTTGCAGAAATTAATGCAGAGAACACTCAAATGACATAACAAATACAACATTTGTAAATAAATATCAAAATTAATCTGAATTTCCCCAAGGTCTATAAATTCTTGATGACGCATTGCACTATTTTATTCCACTGGAGAATCAGTTGTCTTACGTTCAGACCCACTATGTCTCCTCTTTCTCTCTTGCTCTTCTCTACTGTGTCCCCTTCCTGAAACATTTCTGGAATGAATCAGTTTGCCAGCAAATTCTCTTCTTAATCCCTGAAGGCACTGAAGTTTTTCCAGAGATGATTGTTAGCCCAAGCATATAAAAAGGTTTGCTCTTCAGGAGATTCCCATTATTTGTTATTTTGAAAACCAGCTAAAGCTCCATTGCTCCAGTAAAGCAGAAAACATTTTTCAATCATCCGTGGAAATCCCTTATCTGCAGTTTCCTGTCTATAGTTTAAAGAAAAAAAAAAAAAAAATCATGGCTCTTACCATAATACAGTAAAAAACAGCTCTTTAAGAAAACCTATTGAGCCCACCTCAATTTTCTACAGAAAACATTGTAAAGAGAAGAAGAAATATTTTTATGTTCACTTTCTTCAAGAAAATTTATTAGAGATTGGAAACGGTACTATCATTTATTTATTTATTTTTTTGTCACATAGATGTGACTCTAAATACCTTTGACCATGTGTGTACTCTAATTAGCAATACACACCCAGACATAGTTTTGTGAATATTTGAGAAACTAAGGAGTAGTTCATGGTTTTGAACAGTAACAGAATGCCATAAGTGAGTCATTATGGATGAAATTATTTATTTACATAGATAGATTGAATAAAAATATTGTATAGGTATCCACGAAGTCACATGTATATTATATAAGAAAGTAATAACCCCACCAGTTTAACACACTCTAGTGGTACCTGAGGGGCTGACAACCTCATTCAATCGTATGTCCCGGCACTAAGTTAAGCATTTACACCCTAATTTGACTAGAGAGATAGCTAGATTACACAACACAAACAATGACTGTTTTCTTCAATTGCTGGAAAAGGTCTATTTATATGGCAAAACTTGGTCTTAGATTTACTTCATTGTTTCAAATAGGTAATGAGACTGTGGAGGTGGGAGACACAAGCCCTGACATTCCTCTAAGTCTGGAGGCTACAAAAATCAAGCAAGGACATAGAAAGAGGAAGCAAAATTACATTTCTTTAACATAAACTAAGGATTAGATTTTAGATTAGGTGAGAGCTTCTCACACATTAGGCAGCATGTGAATCATGTGTTACAATGCAGATTCTCACTCAGTAGGCTTGGGCTCTGGCCTAATACACTCTCAGTGGAATACCTGTGCTGCTCCTCACCTGGAAGCAAAAGGTATGTGATACTTTTTAAAAATAATATATATATATTTATATATTGGAAATACTACAGTACTGATAAACATTTTCAATTAAAAAAAGTAAAATTGTAGCTGGGCACAGTGGCTCATACTTGTAATTCCAGCACTTTGGGAGGCCGAGGTGGGCATATTAACTGAGGTCAGGAGTTCGAGACCAGCCTGGTCAATATAGTGAAACCCCATTTCTACTAAAAATACAATAATTAGTGAGGCATGGTGGCATGTGCCTGTAGTCCCAGCTACTCGGGAGACTGAGGCAGGAGAATCACTTGAATCCCCGAGGTGGAGGCTGCAGTGAGCCAGATCACACCACTTCACTCCAGCCTGGGTGACAGAGTGAGATTCTGTCTCAAAAAAAAGAAAAAAAAAAAAGAGAAAATGATTAAGAAAGAAAACAGTTTTCTTTTTTACTACCCTAAATGTAAAATAATGGGATATTTTGTAGATTTCCTGCATAATCCTGTGGTAAATATTTCTATTTGAACTTGAAAATGATAATTTTTAGTTGATTGCTGAGTTATTTTTCTCTTGATTTAGTTCTGGTGCCTTCTAGATGCAAAACTACATTTCTACTGCTCTAAGTTGACAATGACTCCTACTGATGTCATCAGTTATTTTATAGTACAATCTTAGATTTGCAACTTCATTAGCTTCTTTAATGGCATATTCATTTTCTTTTCATGTAGATATCATGGAAAGGTTCATGAAAAGGAGTTTTTTTAAATATTTGCCTGTCATTACTTGCTACAATTTTCTAATTTTTTTATATAGAAAAATATTAATTTAATTTAATTTTTGTATAATTTTATAAATCTAAAGCCCAATATATTGTTTATCACCAAATAGATAACTATCCACCAGGCTTTCTGTTTTACACAATTTATTGAATTGAATTGAATTCAATTCAATTCAATAAACCAATTATTAAATGTTTATGTTGTACCAGGTACCATCCTAGAAACTATTGATAACTATAATGATTAAGCATGTTTTTAAGTAACACACAGGATAATAAATTAAACAATCAAAACAACTAATGTAACAGAAACTATTAGATGTATTTATAAGTACAATAAGATTTTGAGCAAATAAAAATAATAAGAGCTATCTCAATGTTAAATATGTACTCTAATATGTAAAGTAGGAGTTATTTTGTGTGGATGGAGTTAGTGGATGGAAAGTAAATTTTTAAGACTTCAAAAACATGATCATTGATTTGGACATTGAGGATGGATAAAGCTGTACCCAGTGGATGAGGGTTTACACTGCTTTGGGCAAAAAGAAAAACCTAAGTAAAGTGAGGAGGCAGGGAGTGAAGAAATGGTTCAGAGAAGATCAAGAAGCCAAAAATGACTAACATTGTTGGCCAATGGTTAGGCATGTTTAAAAGGCAGTAGGAGATACAACTTTTAGAAAGTATTTAGATACAATTGTGAGGGCTATTGAATATAAGGTAAATAAGAAGTGCCATGCTTTACTATTTTCCTTTACATATTAATGATATCTTTATGATAATTCATTGGATGATTCTTATTCACAAGAATAATTTATTCATTTTGCTTGATAAGCAACTAATAAATGCAAACAAATACCTTTTCATTTTCCTGTATTCCTAACTAAGGCAATATCTTAACTATTAGAAGTACATATTACTTTTGATCCCTTATTATTTTCTATATTTAATTATTATAGATATATTCATTAAACTTCCCACAGGACTGGAACATGATTATGCAATATACAGCCTTTAAAACAAATTCTTTTATAGAAAACAACCACAGAGTAATATGATATTTTAAACACCAACATGCATCTTCAACAGAAATTAAATTTTCTGAAAGAAAATACTTTTACTTTAAACATTGGGAACTTAAAATTGAAGATATCGATAGTACATGTAATCGCCATTATCCTAATTTATCTCTATTTAATTATTCAATTTTAAACATATTTTGATAAGACTTTATATTCAACTTGGTTTCAGAAAGCCAGCCTTCTTTAACCCATAAAATGAGCTAAAAAGTAGGTAGAGTGAGAAAATAAAATTAACAGTGGGAAAAACCAAAGACAAGAATAAGGCTAAAATTATTAAATATAATGGTTTTGTATATACTAAATTTGGGTTTATTATTTAAGTTAATTGCTCCTCCTTCTAATACTGGTATCATGGCCTATGCTTTCAAAAATTGTTTGCATTTTTCTCTGTGCCTTTGTCTATTAATTTAATTCTTTTATTATATCACTTCTGAGCAATGTATGCTCCAGTGTGGAAGGAGTTTTTTTCTGATAATAGATCACCTTATTCCATTTGTATAGGATACAAATTTTATAGTTTTAAGTCTGACCTCTCTTTTTATAGCATGTTTTCTATTTGATAGTTTTCTTTCTATTTTTGATTACATTATATTGCTTCCTTGAATCAATTAGGGTAGACTAAACTCTTTTAACAAATTGATTTAAAAAATGGCCCTTTATATAAAGCTTATTTTTTGCTGATCTAAAATCATTACATTTATTATTTTCTTACATGTCTTATATCTCTTCAAATAGCCTGCAAGTTCCATGAAAGCAAACATTTTAATGTCCTCAAAATCTTTTATTAAATAAAGTCATATTTTAACATTTGTTTGTTTTCTTGCCAAATCTTGCACGTTCTAGTTTTAGTAATAGGTTTAAACGTATCTCTTTCTCTTCATTTGTCCATTTATGTTGCTTTCATTATACCTTATTTGGCTAATTCATATCATCAGAATTTCGTTTTTGGTGTCTTTTTTTTTTAAATTTCTGCTTTAATGTAAATAGATTTTTCTAGCTAGTCAAGTATTCCCTATTTTAAACTTCAGTTGCATTTTGTGCAAAAGTCTCTCTTACAAAATTAATATTATTAATACATTGATTCCTTATGAACAATATTTTGCCCTCATGAAGTCCTGAAATGAGAGAATACAAACTACACACTATTTTGACTGAAATTCTGGCTGTTATTTAACTCCATAAGGTGTTCAGGTTCAGAGGAAAATACAATAGAGGTTCTAAAATTAGGCCGAAGTTTTATTTTGACCAAGATTTAACATGGCCTAAAAGATTAAACGGCCTGCAACCTATCGCTAAATCTCTGACTCATTTTCCAAATTTCTTCATATTATTCACTTGGCTGTAGCCATTCTAGTCTTATTGCTTTTCCCCAAAACATGCCAAACTCACTCTCATTTCAGAGTATTGGTACTTAATGTCATCTCTGCTTGTAATAATTTTGAAAAAAAATATTCAGCTAGCTTGCTTCTCCACTTCATTCAGACCTCTGTTCAAATGTCATGTCATCGGAGAGGTTTTCTCTAATAATCTTTCTTAGGCATCCTCCACTATATCAATCTTTATCATTCATCCCATTTTACTCATCATCATAGCACTTATTATTAGAAGTAAATTAATTTTTAATTGTTTTCTCTCTAAAAACATAAGCTCTATGAGAGTTTTATGTATGTTTTGTAAACTTCTGTTTGCTAGGATCTAGGTCAGTATCCACCCAATAAGCTTGCTTGTTTGAGTGAAGCAAAAATGTGTCAGTAATAAACGGATGTTCAATAAATTGTAGTTGATAACTCCCAGCCAAATACTCCAAGTGCTTATGCAGATAAATATTTAACACTATATGGACAGTTTACTACATTTAAATTCATATTACCCAGATTGGGTTGATAATTTAAGAACAAGCATGTTTTTAATATCTTCTCATGCCTTGATATAAAATATCATAAAGTTCTGAGATCCTAAACATGAGTAAAGCACAGCTCTGTAATTAAGATATTCACAATCCAAGAAAATAGATGACTAGGTGCATGTGTATTCCAAACTATATAAAATCTCATGCCAGATAACAGTACTTTTGAGGTCTGAGATTATATATTTTTTCATACAAAATTTCTTTACTCAATCTAGTACAAAAAACCCCCACCATTGTTGACTTTTACTTACTCCTTATTTGTTGTCATTTTTTTTTTTTTGATAGATTACATGTTTATAATCACCCACCACGGGCAAAATTCTCTGTCCAAGTAGTAGCTCTACAAAAAGGAAATTAAAATTCTATCCCATGCTGATCATAATAGTGGTTTCTGCCTATTTATATATATAACTTTCTTTAAATATAAAGTAAAAAGATTCTTTGTTCTGCATTCTCCAATCTGGGTATTTGGCTCTCAATCCTTGTTATTTGTCCAATTTTCTCAAAGTACATTTTGGAAATAAGACAAAATTTAGGCAACAATTTATTTTAAAATCCATTAGAGTTATTTGTTTACATTTAAATAAGTCTAAAGTTATGTATTTTTTACTTCATTTCACCCATCTCTAAGGGCAACATTTATTATAATGCAAATTGCCACTGTTGAGCTACATCTTTTCATCTTTATAAAATAAAAATTATTAAGTATTCATTTTGTAAAATGCAATATATTTATGCCAGTCATTCAAGTAATACCATGCTAGATCACTAATACTGCTATATTTACTGTAATTGAATTTCTCTAAAAGAGCAAGCTGTTAGGACTATTAAGTGCCCAGTCAAAAATTTCCCATATGTCTCAATTAAAATGTGGCAGCTACACAGGATAGATAAACATATGAAACTTGAAGTCATGTGAAACTCCGAACTTCTGCTTTCGAAGGAGTAATTTAAAACATCTTATTCTTTATTTAAAAATGTGTATCAATATATCTTTTCCTTGCAAAATATCCATGATTATTTCATTTAGTCTTTTGGGGCAAAGCCAAGTAAAACTCATACGATAGGAGGTCTTTCTCTTTTATCAATTGTTTACAGAGATTTTCAAACATTCTGTGCATTGGAATAAAGTTACATCATAACTATGTCTCATTACAGTGCTACCAAATATACACAAAATCAGATTATAAGTCATAATTATCTAATAGCTGTTAGGGTTTGTTTGATTGCTTCAAAGAACAAATTAGTTATCACTTGCAGCAAAGATATTTTTCATTGTTTGAGTTTCAGATTTCTTGAATCATTTGTCTTTTCACTGGTTTTAAATTTTTATTCTCCTTGATATCCTAACAAAATGGGAATTTCTCCTGAACAAAGACTGTGACTTTATACAGATTGAATATAACTGTGAATATATGCATGTGTATCTGTGTGCACATTTTTTAGGTTCTTTAGAATACCTAATTTACAAACACACCTACTACTTTTAGTATGTGCATTTGTATATAAAAGTATATGCATGTGCATGTAAATGCTGCATGGAAAATGAGTATAACAGATATGTTCTAATATTAGGGCTTACCAAAGCATCAGTAATGTACTTTTAAAAAATAAAATCTGCCATAATTAGAGATTCAATTGTTCTATTATAATAAAAAACACTAAAACAAAATTCACAAGCATTGATAATAATCACTGTCCATGAAAATTAGAATTTTTGGCAAATTTATTTTTGAAAGAACTAAGAAAACAGCCATTTAAACACATTGATAGTGATGTGTCAATAAAATATACATATTTTTGTTTAGACCCCATAGATTCATGTTGCAGAATTTAATCACAAATATTTCTAACCTAATGCATAACCAATGAAATATTAGACATGTGACCATATTTTTAAACTCTAAGAATCTTAAAGTTGTAAGAACATCAGAATATTTGTGTGGGAGAGTTTCTCACTTCTGTATCCAACCACTTTCCCATTTAGGAGTTTTTTACGTGATTATCAGTCAAAAGTGCATTTTGATCTATTATGTCATCTGGTGAGAACAAAACAATCTCATACCTATGATGGCATTACAGTAATTTCTCAGTGCTATTCCTTTTAACTTTTACTGTGTTTTCTTTGTTTGTTTGTTTTTGTTTTCATTTTTCCTTTTTTTTCTCAAGTTAACCTTGAAGTCAGAAAA
>NW_012120610.1:81294-91074 GCF_000951035.1 Colobus angolensis palliatus | reverse complement strand
GACGAGTTGATGGGTGCAGCACACCAACATTGCACAAGTATACATATGTAACAAACCTGCACGTTATGCACATGTACCCTGGAACTTAAAGTATAATAAAAAAAAAAAAAAAAAGAAAACTGTAGGGAATCTAGCTAACTATGTGTGGCTAGATGAAAATTTATCCGATGAAAATTAAACAATGGCATTAAAAAAAAAAAAAGAAATTAAATGTATGCCTCCCCTAAATTTTCCTGGCAGTTGTACTATTTTCTCTAATATTGTTCAAAATCACTTAGTGCACTTAGTTTTCTCTGTGATAAATGTTTTAATCTCTCATTAATATTGTATGTTTAGATGTATTTCATATATTTATTTTTTAAAAAATAGATCAGACACGGTGGCTCACACCTGTAATCCAGCACTTTAGGAGGCCAAGGTGAAAGGATCACTGGAGCCCAGGAGTTCAAGATCAGCCTGGGCAATGCAGAGAGACCCCAGCTCTACAAAAAATAATGAAAAGAAAAAAAATATATATCCCGGTGTGGTGGTGCATACCTGTGGTCTCAGCTACTCGGGAGGCTGAGGTGGGAGGATCACTTGAGCCCAGGAGATCAAGGATGCAGTAAGTGATGAACATGCCACTACACTCCAGCCTGGGCAACAGAATGAGACTCTGCCTCCAAAAGAATAAAAATAAAATAGAAAAAATACTAGTGTGTGCACACTATGTGTCAGTTTCTAAGACTGCAAACACCTGTGCTTGTGAAGTTTGCAATACAGTAAAGAAGACGAGCAAATAAGAAAGCAAGCAAGGTCCATTGCTGGAGACAAAAAAGCCAAGGAGAAGCAGAAAATATAGGTTATGGGACTTAGAGTGGGTCATCAGGATCTGCTTCTTTGAGGTGACTTTAGGTCAAAACCAAAAAGATCATGATTTTTAGCTTGTGGGAAAAGCAAAAGGAATGAAACTTCAGGTAGAAAGAGGAACAGGAGTGAGAATGTTCTCGACAGGAAGGAGCATTTTACTTTCTGCTTTTGGCATTCAAATAAGATTTCAATATAAGCAAACTACAGCAATTCCATGGATCATTGACTGCAGCATGATGCTCATTACAAAATAGGCATTTAATAAAGATTTGTTGAATAAACTTTGCATGTATTGAAAAATATATCAATGCTCATAACCATGACTACTGCTTTAACAATTGGAAAGAATAGAAAATTTCAAACTTGGGATGTTTACTTATTTTATTGTTTTAATTTTAGAATTGAGTAAAACATATTCTTAACTTCATGAAAATTGTCAATAGTTTTGAAAAGAAACATATCCCATACATGTATATATGTCTGTTTATTAATGTACACTTACTAACCTAAACTTTTTACACCATTCTCCTTGCCACAAGCAATTATACTTATTTTCATGTATTTTTAGTACATATATTTATTATATGCACTAAATTTTTTATTATAAATTGTTTGTTATTTTGAAATTGACTTTAATTTCTATGGATACTATGTTGTTACAGGGTTCTTTCAGCTTCTCCACTTACAAACCTAGTGTATATTTCAAACAGATTTATTGAGGTATAAATGATGTGCAGTAAACTGCATATATATATATAGTGTACAATTGAATGAGTCTTAGCATATGTATATACCTAGGAAACCATTACTACAGAAAAATGAGCATATCCATGACCCTCAAAAGTTTCCTTGTGTCCCATGGTAACCCAATTACTCTCTACTACATTCTTCCATCCATGGGCTTTGATTTGCTTTCTGTCAGAATGGATTAGCTTGTACTTCTAGAATTTTATTTAAATGAATTCATAAGCATAAACTTTTTTTTTCTGCCTACTTTCATGCCACGTAATTATTTTGAAATTCATGCATATTGTTACATATCCAACAGCTCATTTGTTTCACTGATGGTAGTATTCTTTTGTATGGCTATACCACAGTTTGTTCATCTATTCATCAACTGGTGAACATATGAGCTATTTTCAATATTGATGAACACCAATAGAGTGTGCATGTGTACATACAACTTTTATTTTTCTTCAATAAATATCTTGGAGGAAAGTGGCTGGGTTGTATGACAGATGTATGTTTAAACTTTTAAGAAAACTGTTACACTATTTACTCAGGTAGTCGTTTCCCTATTACAAACCAATAAGCAGTGCTTGTGAATTCTGGTGCTTCTGCATTCTTCCCATAATTTGGTATGGTCAATCTGTTAATTTTAGCTCTTTGTAGTGTGTGTGTAATGAGCTTTCACAGTGGTTATCATTTCAATTTCCCTAACGGTTGATAATGTTAACATCTTGCACATTTTGTATCCTTGTCTTTATCAAAGCGTCTCTTCAAATTTATGCTGTGTTTTTTTTTGTTATTGTTGTTGTTTTGCTCATTTTTAAATTGGGCTGTTCGTCTAACAGCCCAGTTAGGTGGAAGGTTTTTTACACATGGGATATGCAAGTTCTTTGTTGGATACATGTTCTGAGAATTTTTCGTGGTGTATTTTGATGAACAAAAGTTCGATTTTGATGAAGTCAAATTTACTGATTTTCAATAACTTGCTTTTTGTGTACTATTAAAAAATGTTTCCAATACCAATATCACTGTGATTTTCTCTTACGTTTACTTATACAAGCATAATTTTTACTTCTAGCATTTATTTTTATTTATTTATTTATTTATTTATTTTTTTGAGACGGAGTCTCACTCTGTCACCCAGGCGGGAGTGCAGTGGCCGAATCTCAGCTCACTGCAAGCTCTGCCTCCCGTGTTCTCGCCATTCTCCTGCCTCTGCCTCCCGAGGAGCTGGGACTACAGGTGCCTGCCACCACACCCGGCTAATTTTTTGTATTTTTATAGAGACAGGGTTTCACCGTGTTAGCCAGGATGGTCTCAATCTCCTGACCTCGTGATCCGCCCATCTCGGCCTCCCAAAGTGCTGGGATTACAGGCTTGAGCCACCGCGCCCGGCCTCTAGCATTTGTTTTTATGATCCATTTCAATTTAATTTTGATTGCAATAAAGGACAAAATGGGTTCATTATTTTGCTTATGGTTATCTAATTTTTCTGGCCCAATTTGTTTTGAAGTTTATCCTTTCTCTATTGAACTGTCTTGGTAACTTTGTTGAAAAGTAACTGCCAATATATACATGTGAGCTTACATCTGTGCTCTCTATTCTGTTTCATTGCTAAAGTATATGCCTATCTTCATATCTAAACTCACTGTCTAGGTAACCATGGCTCTACGATGTCTTCAAATCCGGTAATGTAAGTCTTCCAGTTTTTTCTTCTTTTGAAAGTTGTTTAACCTATTATAATTCTTTGCAATTTGATACAATCTTAGAATTAGCTTCTCAATTTCTACCAAATAATTATTTTTCATCTATATTCTGCAATGTTTCTCTGTTTCTGGAAGGCCATCCCATACCCATACCCAGATCACTGTCTATCTGCTTTCATGTGTCTTGTTTAGTTTCTTTTCAAAATACAATTCATGAAGATTTCCTTGGCTCCAACACTCTTTGCTAGTTCCGTAGAAAACTATGATTGTTGTATTTTGTATTTCTTGTTACTACAAGAAAACAAGGTGCTTTGCATTACTGTAGAAACATTTGGGCCCTAGAGTTTTTAATATAGCTTAAACTTTCTTTCATGCCTATTGGCTTACACAATTTTCTGTTATTTCTTGTGCTAATTTTAGCTTTTTATGTTTTTTCAGAAATGTGTCTGTTATTTTTCCAAATATTCAAACTGATGAGCAGATACAGAGATAATAGTCTTTATTTGTGTGGTTCTATATGCACACATTTTAGTTCCCAAAGTTTACTTAAATAGTACCAGTCCCCCATCTACCATGGCTCACATTTTCGTTACCATGACTGAAATAACTGTAAATAATCACATATAGTCTGAACTTTGCTGCTAACTCTTCAATCTACAAATCACTGTATAAATAATAAATGTATACCATAATTAGTGACCAATCATCACATTCCTTGTCTGCAGTGAATAGTGACTGTACATGTATTATTTATTTCAAGAATAGACCACAAAGAATGTTGTTGTGTTGCCTCCTTGGTCCCCAGTGATAAGCCCAAATGATCACTCAGAAAATAGATAATCCAGGCCGGGCGCGGTGGCTCAAGCCTGTAATCCCAGCAGTTTAGGAGGCCGAGACGGGCGGATCACGAGGTGAGGAGATCAAGACCATCCTGGCTAACACGGTGAAACCCCGTCTCTACTAAAAAATACAAAAAACTAGCCGGGCGAGGTGGCGGGCGCCTGTAGTCCCAGCTACTCGGGAGGCTGAGGCAGGAGAATGGCGTAAACCCGGGAGGCGGAGCTTGCAGTGAGCTGAGATCCGGCCACTGCACTCCAGCCTGGGTGACAGAGCGAGACCCCATCTCAAAAAAAAAAGAAAATAGATAATCCAAAGACAGAGTTGTCCAACAAAGGTACAAGTGTCAGAAAAACACAGAACATGAAATTTGAATGGAATGTAAATGTGATTATTTTATAGCTGACCATGAGAATGTTGATACCTCCACCTTCCCAGAGACTCCAGATAGGCAGACACAGGAACTTAGCAAAAGTAAATCTACCAATACAAATTAGGAAAGTGTTTTCAAAAGGATGAGGATGTCTTAGAAGTGACGCAAGAGGGAAATCCTTATTTTAAAGGTACTCAGATGAGGCCGGGCGCGGTGGCTCAAGCCTGTAATCCCAGCACTTTGGGAGGCCGAGACGGGCGGATCACAAGGTCAGGAGATCGAGAACATCCTGGTTAACACGGTGAAACCCCATCTCTACCAAAAAAAAACAAAAACAAAAAAACAAAAACAAAAAAAAAAGGTACTCAGAGATAATCCACAATATTGCAAATGTGATAAAATGCTGAATTAGACCCAAACTTATAAATGAACAAGTCAATTTGTCGGTGTATAGAAAATAAATGTTCCCTTCTCATAATAAGCTGTATCATGAGAATTAGAAAGAGAGCAATGTTCCAAGTTCTCTTCATAATTTTTTTACAAAGAAATATGACATATTGATGCTCGATGTTTCTGTTTTAAGTTAGTGTGTAAAAAATTAGTTCTATGATTTTAAAATTTTCTTGTACATTGTTAACTAACCATAAGAGGTTTTAATGTGACAAGTTAATTTAAAGATCATAGAAGAATTGTAATTTTCTCAATTGATTACTCAGATTGCTTTTCATGGTTTTGGCTTGCTGGGCTTCAGCTTGCACAGTCATTTTTATGGTTCTACAGTGCCATGCTAAAGTGGGGATCGCCTGTATTTGTTTATGACAAGTCATTATCCTTTTAAATCTCTGTTATCTATAGCTATTTACTTTTATTTTCTGTATGCTACTTTTGCATTTTTTCCTGATAAGTATTTTCAAATATCTAGCTTATAATTTTTTGCAAAGGCACAACTGGTAGTCTTGTTCATAGTCTCACATTTTTTGTGTTTGTTTCCAGTTTCTATCATTACTTCTATTGTTTTATCATTTTGTTATTTTTTTCTACTTATGTGCTTTCTCCATTTCTTTTTTTTTTTTTTTGAGGCGGAGTCTCGCTCTGTCGCCCGGACTGGAGTGCAGTGGCCGGATCTCAGCTCACTGCAAGCTCCGCCTCCTGGGTTTAGGCCATTCTCCTGCCTCAGCCTCCCGAGTAGCTGGGACTACAGGCGCCCGCCTTTTTGTATTTTTAGTAGAAACGGGGTTTCACCGTGTTAGCCAGGATGGTCTCAATCTCCTGACCTCGTGATCCGCCCGTCTCGGCCTCCCAAAGTGCTGGGATTACAGGCTTGAGCCACCGCGCCCGGCCTCCATTACTCTTTTAACATACAAGAAATATTTGTATAACTCATATGCATTGTTTTTCTTATTTCCTAATAAAGCATCTATTAGTGTGCCTCTCCCGTAGTAGAAATATAATAACCATATATTTTAATATTAAATAAGTTAATAAATTTTAATGCTCTTTGCCAATCCCTTCCACTTTTTCAACTAAAATGAACTGAAACTCCTAAAGTTGGGGATTTTTGTGGAGTTACAGTGAGATTTTGTTGTTGTTGTTGTTGTTTTTAGTATACTTTATGTTCTAGGGTCCATGTGCACAACGTGCAGGTTTGTTACATATGTATACATGTGCCATGTTGGTGTGCTGCACCCATTAACTCGTCATTTACATTAGGTATAGCTCCTAATACAGTGAGATTTCAGACAAGTCAGAAGGTACATTTTACTCATGCTTGTGACACTAACCATATAATATTGAGACAATTGCACTACCCTCTAGATCAGTTTATTCATGGATTTAAGTAACTTTATACTATAATTATTTCCTTCTGAAATGGCATGATTATAAGTTTTGGGATAAGCACTATGCTGTATCTTTAAACCACATATAAAATTTTAGTAGTTACATGGAATATTTTTTTCCTTGGAACACAACTGATTCTCTAAACCTTTTACTGTTTCATTCCTTCTTCAAAGACATATATTTGCTGTCTTTAATTTTCTCTTTATTCCTTTTTTTTTTTTTTATGTTTGGGAAATGATTCTAAATTAAATATACTCTCCATTAGTAGGTTTGCAGTAGGGATTTAATAAAAGGAAGCACTTTAGGTGTTTCCCATGAAAGGAATTTAATACAGACGACTTAGAAATATTGCAAGTATGGATGAGAGAAACTCAGGGTTCACTACAACTGTCACTGCACTTCAGAGATGAGGATCCTACTTTAGTCTCCACAGTCCCCACAGCAAGTCTGCCTACAGATTCTACACATATGTTGTTAGAGCCTGAAATGCTGAGTCTAGATGCCTTTGAGCATCCTAGAAGCATCCACTTTTTGTGGCTTGTTTCTAGCTGAAACAACAAGGTGGCTTTTGCTTTACTTCTGCCTTCTATAACTCAAAGAAGCAAATTAGTTAATTCATACCTATCATCCCAGTTGCAAGAGAGATTATGGAACGTAGGTTTTGAACTTCTTTAACTTCTTTAAATTGCAAAAATCGGAATGGTAAAACCTAACGTGTTTACTACACAGTTACAGCAAACAAGATTGTAAAATAAATACCTGTAAAGGGTATAGCTGGGTTTTTTTCATTGTATATTGCTAATTTTTTGAAAATCTCAAGTATGTGTACATCTCATTAAAGAAGCAAAATAGATTTTAAAGATTAAAAGAGTTTTTAAAAGACTGCCTCAATGAATAGATTAACATATCAAACTTTAAAAAATGTACAGGAATTATACAGATCAGTGTGCTTTTCAAATGATTGACAGGTAGTGGTTTTAAGCTTAACGATACTATTTTACAGTTATCCACAAAACTCTAGTGGCTGGACGCAGCTCAGAATTTAGTACTTAGGGCTTGTATCAGTAGAAATGTCACTGCAAGGATTTTTGTTGAAACTTATTTAACTCATCTAATATGATAAGAATTTGAAAAGCAAGATTTGTAATTTTCTCAACTAGATTGGCTATTTATAGTGCTGAATTTCAAAACATCTACAAAAATGTCTTAAACATAATCTGAATAATCAGTGAGCATTATGTTTTGGGTTTGGGAACTGGGAGCATAGCCAATTGGGGTGGAATTTTAATGACTGCTTTGCTACTTTTACTGTTTACTTTCAGCAAATTTTTCTTAAAAAGAGCTGGATTGACAGTCTCAGAGATCAAAGTTCTCTTTTTATCAACTGAACAGATATAGCACAGGGAGTAAAAATTTCCCATCTGCCCAAACCACTGCTCTGGAGATTTTACCTGTAAAGGATGAGAGGATTTTTCAAGCTCTTTACCTTTGTCTTTCTCTTGAGAGAATTTCTCATTCAGTGGCACTCTCACATAGGCAACAATGTTTTTTGAATTAACAAAGCTACGTAAATTTCACTGGCTTTAGGCATCTTTCCACTAGTACTTAACATATCATATTTGGATATTATTTTGGAATCTACCATGAGTTTTAAACCTAATAAAATCTTTGTAGCTTGTATTACCATTTTGCTAATTAATAAAGTGAATCAAGATAATTAAGTTACTTCTCTAAAACCACATGGCAAATTAAAAGTAGTGCTTGAGTGAATATTCATAGATTCTGATCATATAATGCAACAGTAAGCAAAAGAATTGGCAAAGGATTTGTAGGATACTATCATGCATGTAAACCACATTTAATATGATCATCGAAACTACTAGAATAAGAGCCTAACTGAAAGTGAATCAGTAAAGGAACTAACATAAGAAAGCTCTAGGGAACCATGCTATATATTTCACATATATTACTATTAAACAAATATGCAAACTATTTGTCATTTTTAGGAAGCATCTCTGAAATTAGAGTGTATCTTACTATTGAAGATTTGTCACAATTAATTGTTAGTGTTTATTATAGTTTCTTAGTGATAAATAAAACAGTGATATCCTTTACAATAAATGGCATTTCAGATTAGATGAAATTCAATAACGATGATTATCTTCACTCTAGAGAGAAGGAAGATGAGGATCAGAGAAGGGAAGTAAAATTTTTCAAGTAATTTTTTGAAACTGGTAGCCTGAAACTGAATCTTCTTTAACGTTATTCTGAGACCTACCCTTATACACACATGACGTGTCAACAGAGAGTTTCGTATATGACAGTAAAGGCAAACTGAATTGGAGATTTTCATAAGATGTTTAACTACCTTGCCTCATGTTGTAGATAAAACTGCCTGAGTTCAGACAAAATGATTGATTTTTCAATTCGTAGATATGGTTGAAGTCTACACAATCATTAATGGTATGTGTTGAAAGGTGATTTCTTTCTTTAATCAGGATATCATAGAGTCAGGTATTCACTATTTAAAACCTGGCACTAATACTTTCAGGATAAAAGTTTAGACAGATGTTGCCACATTTCTAATATACATAGGAATTGCCATGCTGAAAAACCATTTAAGGATGATGAGTATATCCTTTATTGCATCTTTTGGACTTGTCAAAATATGTGTTTGCAGTTTCAAAGATACAATACTGAGCAAGTGTTAGTAACGAAGGATGAATGGTAGTGAGCACAAGAGATACAAAATATCTTACTATCTACACAATATAAATCAGGCTTCAAATATTATTACTTCTACTCTGAGGAATAATATTAGAACAGGTAATGCATCGAGTACAATAATGCAAAGACAGAAGTCTGGATAATCCATATTATTATTATTATTATTATTATTATTATTACTTTTTTGAAGACAAGATCTCGCTCTGTGGTCCAGGCTGGAGTGAAGTGGCATATGATCATAACTCACTGCAAAACAGAATGCCGGTGCTCAAGTGATCCTTCTGCCTCAGCCTCCCAAGTGCCGGGACCACAAGTACCAGTCAGTGTGTGTGGCTAATTTTTTTATTTATTTTTGTGATGGGGTCTCACTATGTTGCGCAGGCTGGTACCAAACTCTTGGGCTCAAGCAACTGTCCTACCTCAATCTCCCAAAATACTGAAAGTATAGGCTTAAGCCACCACACCTGTCCATATTTCATTATAAAACTCAGAAGGTCACCATCTCTATGAAGACAGGACAGTGCCAATTATTTTAATACCCACTGTAACCCTAATCCTCATTGGAGCTCTTACTCCTGGCAGTGTGACTGCCACAGTTGTTCTTACTAAGTATTGTTGTCAAATGGATTAATTAATCCAGCAAAATAATTTTGAGACTCTAGTGTTATGCATAGAAAGAGAAGACACTAGCAGGTTAAAAAAAAAATGTGGCAGACAAAT
>NW_012120610.1:79653-80239 GCF_000951035.1 Colobus angolensis palliatus | reverse complement strand
CATTCTAACTGGTGTGAGATGGTATCTCATTGTGGTTTTGATTTGCATTTCTCTGATGGCCAGTGATGATGAGCATTTTTTCATGTGTCTGTTGACTGCATAAACGTCTTCTTTTGAGAAATGTCTATTCGTATCCTTTGCCCACTTTTTGATGGGGTTGTTTTGTTCTTGTAAATTTGTTTGAGTTCTTTGTAGATTCTGGATATTAGCCCTTTGTCAGCTGAGTAGATTACAAAAATTTTCTCCCATTCTGTAGGTTGTTGGTTCACTCTGATGGTAGTTTCTTTTGCTGTGCAGAAACTCTTTAGTTTAGATCCCATTTGTCAATTTTGACTTTTGTTGCCATTTCTTTTGGTGTTTTAGACATGAAGTCCTTGCCCATGCCTATGTCTTGAATGGCATTGCCTAGGTTTTCTTCTAGGGTTTTTATGTTATTAGGTCTAAGATTTAAGTCTCTAATCCATCTTGAATTAATTTTCGTATAAGGAGTAAGGACAGGATCTAGTTCCAGCTTTCTACTTCTGGCTAGCCAATTTTCCCAGCACCATTTATTAAATAGGGAATCCTTTCCCCAGTTCTCCGATTT
>NW_012120610.1:70514-72633 GCF_000951035.1 Colobus angolensis palliatus | reverse complement strand
TGTGTAGAGGGAAATTTATAGCACTAAATGCCCACAAGAGAAAGCAGGAAAGATCTAAAATTGACACCCTAACATCACAATTAAAAGAACTTGAGAAGCCAGAGCAAACACATTTAAAAGCTAGCAGAAGGCAAGAAATAACTAAGATCAGAGCAGATTTGAAGGAGATAGAGATTATCTTTTATTTTCTATTTGCTAATTTAGACACAAATTTTGTCCCCTGTGTTTGACATACGAGTAATACGCAACTTACTATAACAGAAGCAACACTGCATGAAAGTTAGGAGAAGGAGGGTCTGCTGTCAACTTTACCACCAGTTCAATATCTGTCAGGAGCATAGTTTCACACCTAATATTGGTTCTAGCCTTTGTTCTCCTTTAAAATAATGTGGCTAAACTCCATTATCCCCAAGATTAAGTGTAGATTCAAAATTGTACAATTTTAGGAATCTATCACTCTAATTTACTTTGGTCTGTTTATTTGACTTTATGTATATTCACTTATCTATACTCACTTTTGACAAAAAAAAAGAAAATGTCTGAAGCCATGGCAAAATGTACAATAGGAAAATCTGATTGAAAAAATAGCAAAATGATAAAGTCAAAAATTGCTTGTCATTTTAGAGGCCTTGAAGATTCTGTGTTGACTGTATTTTCAAATCATAAGAAGAAAAACTGAGAAATCAGTGAATTCTAATAGTTCTTATAGCACGTTTTTGTCTGCATTTTTCACCTTGTAATCAATTTTCATTGTGGATTTTCTTTTTACTTTTATGTTTTATATTCTTACCTTAAATACTTTATTGTTCTGGAAAAGCAGCTATCTACGTAGTTTTGTTTGAAGTGTTACATTTCTACACGTTTTGATAAATAGTAGAGATATTTCTTCCAACGCATCTTATGTTTTCATCAGTGCCAGGTGCAATGAATCAATCCATTTGAAAACTCCAGTTATTGGAATCTTTTACTAGGTGTTAACTGTTGCCCAGATTTTTTTTATTCTGATTTTTCTTTCTTCTCTGACATGGGAGTAGATATGTGGGTAGTCATTTCCTTACTCTGTGATATTTATATTGTTGTAAAGAATGATTACATCTTTGTTTTCAAAGAGACTGTATTTTGCTGTTTATCACAATTGTTTTAAGAAATAAAATTAGCTATAGGAAAGTTAACACATTTTTGTGATTACAGATCATTATATCATATTTAGAAACGTTAGGCCAATGCTTATTGTTCCTTTAAATTTTTTTATGCAAAAATGCAAATGTTAAATTACTGAAAAAAGTCTGATGGATTTAGCTTTTGTATACACATAACTTTTCTATTAAAGATCTACACGATTAAATAATTTTGCATCCCACAGAAAGAATTTCAGTGAAATTGTATTAATTCAACAAATATTTATTGATTATATACTATGTTCTAAGCTCTAAGTTGGATACTGAGGACGTAGTCAATATATGCATAAGTTGCCAAGAGTAAGCAGAGAACAACTAAATTATTTGGATGTCTCTGAGGGAGGCACTGAGTAAGAGAGCCTTCCAGGGAGAATTAAGATGTTAAAGCTTGAAGAGTGATATGGTTTGGATCTGTGTCCCCACCAAATCTCATATCAAAGTGTAATCCCCAGTGTTGGAGTTGGGGCCTGGTGGGAGGAGATTGGATTATGGGGGCCGAGTTCTCATGAATGGGTTAGCACTATCTTCTTAGTACTGGTCTCATGATAGTGAGTCAGTGAGTTACCCTGAGATCTGGTTGTTTAAAAGTGTGTAGCATCTCCCACCGTCTCTCTTTCTCCTGCTCCTGCCATGTGAAGTGGCTCGCTCCCCCTTTGCCTTCCACCATGATTGCATGTTTCCAAAGGCCTCCTCAGAAGCTGAGCAGATGCTGTCATGCTTCCTGTACAGCCTGTGGAACTGTGAGCCAATTAAACCCCTTTTCTTTAGCAATTACCCAGCCTCAGGTATTTCTATATAGCAGTGCGAGAACAGACTAATATAAAGAGTAAACTGGAATTATCCAGGGGTGGCAGATAGGGGTCAGGAAGTGGGTTTATAACTGAAATTTTCCTTTTCTATAGCAATGCTCCTCTCTCCAGGATCATGGATACCAGAAGTGC
>NW_012120610.1:67273-68959 GCF_000951035.1 Colobus angolensis palliatus | reverse complement strand
TGTGTGTGTGTGTGTGTGTGTGTGTGTGTGTATTACATTTTCTTTATCCAATCAACCATTGATGAACATGTAGCATGATTCCATGACTTTGCTATTGTGAATATTTCTGTGATAAACATTCAAGGGCAGGTGTCTTTCTAATAAAATGATTTCCTTTGTGTAGATACTCAGTAGTGAGATTGTAGTGAGCTTGTACATTTCAACCAAGTAGTGACCTTTGTGGAATAGTAGTTCTGTTTTTAGTTCTTTGAGGAATCTCCATACTGTTTTCCATAGAGGTTGAAATAATTTATATTCTCACCAAAAGTATATATGCTCCCTTCTCTCCATACTTATGGCAATATCTGTTCTCTTTTGACTTTTTAATAACAGCCATTCTGTCTGTGTAAGTTGATATTGTGGTTTTAATTTGCATTTCTCTAATAATTAGTTATATTGATCATTTTTTCCTTATATGTCTTCTTTTCAGAAATGTCTATTCATGTCCTTTGCCATCTTTTTAAAGGGGTCATCTGATTTTTTTCCTTTTGAGTTGTTAGAATTTCTTGTGGATACTGTATATTAGTCCTTTCTCAGAGGCATTTGCAAATATTTTCTCCTATGCTTGGTTATATGTTTTCTCCTATTTCTCAGTTATTTGTTTACTCTGTTTATTACTTTTGTTCTGCAGGAGATTTTTAGCTTAGTTAAGTCTTTTTTGTGTATATTTGTTTTTGTTTCATTTGCTTTTGAGGTCTTTGTCATAAATTGTTTGCCTAAGCCAGTGTCCAGAAGAGGTTTTCCTAGGTTTTCTTCTAGAATTTTTACAGTTTCAGGTCTTATGTTTAGGTATTTAATTTATCTTGAGTTGATTTTGGCATATAATGAGAAATGAGGGTCCGGTTTTATACTTCTGCAAATGGTTATTCAATTTTCCCATTTATTGAATAGGGTGTCCTTCCCTCATTTTTTATTTTTGTCAGCTTTATTGAAGATCAGTTGATTGAACATGATGAAACCCCATCTCTACTGAAAATACAAAAGTTAGGTGGGATTCGTGGCACGGGTGTGGTGGCTGCACCTGTAATCCCTGCTACTGGGGCGGCTGAGACATGAGAATCGCTTGAACCTGGGAGGTGGAGGTTTCAGTGAGCCAAGATCATGCCACTGCACTCCAGCCTGGGAGATAGAGTGAGAATGGGTCTCAAAAAAAAAAAAAAAAAAAAAAAAAATCACTTAGTTGTAGGTATGTGGCTTTATATCTGGGTTTTCTGTTCTGTTCCATTGAACTATCACTGTACTAGTAATATGTTGCTTCTGTTATGGTAGCCTTGCAGCATAATTTGAAGCCAGGTAATGCGATGCCTCTGTCTTTGTTCTTTTTGTGTAGGATGACTTTTAGTAACTTGGGCTCTTTTTGGTTTCATATGAACTTTAGAATTGTTCTTCTAATTCTGTAAAAACGACATTGGTGATTTGATGAGAATCTACAGATTCAGTAGATTGATTTGGGCAGTATGGTCATTTTAACAACATTAATTATTCCAGTTCATGAGCCTGAGATGTATTTGCATTTCTTTATAACATCTATGATTTTTATTTTTTTATTTTTATTTTTTTATTTTTGATGATTGCATAGTATTCCATGGTGTATATGTGCCACATTTTCTTTCTTTTTTTTTTTTATTATTATTATACTTTAAGTTC
>NW_012120610.1:46323-65414 GCF_000951035.1 Colobus angolensis palliatus | reverse complement strand
CAAAAAAAAAAAAAAAAAAAAAAATTCCAAAAAATTCATAGATGATACTAATGCTGCTGGTTCATGAAGCATACATTGAGAACCATTGCTTTAATCTCTTCAAATAAATCGTTATCTTGATGTTTTTAATCCTGCTGATGACATTTTTGTAATTCATCATTGCCTACAAAATGAAGTTACATGGTGTGATGGTTAATATCAGGTCTCAACTTGATTGGATTGAAGGATGCCTAGATGGCTGTTAACACGTTGTTTCTGAGTGTGTTTGTGAAGGTGTTACCAGAGGAGACTGACATTTGAGTTGGTGGACTGGGAGACGAAGACCCACCCTCAGTGGGAGGGGGCCCCATCCAATCAGCTGCCAGTGTGGCTAGGTCAAAACAGGTGGAAGAAGGCAGGATAAGTTCATTTGTTGGGTCTTCTGACTCGCTTTCTTCTTTCTGTGCTGGACACTTACTTCCAGTCCTCCTGTCTTTGGACATCAAACTGTAGGTTCTTTGGCTTTTGAACTCTAGGACTTGCACCAGCAACTTCCTAAGGACTCTCTGGCCTTGGGGTCACAGACTGTTGGCTTCATTATCAATTTCCGTGGTTTTGAGGCCTTCAGATTTGGACTGAGCGACTATCAGTTTTTCTCTTTCCCCAGCTGGCAGATGGCTTATTGTGGGACTTCACCTTTTAATCATGTGAGTCGACTCTTTCTAATAAACTCCTTCTTATTTATACATATATCCTATTGGTTCTGTCCCTCTGGAGAACTCTGACTAATACAAATGGTAAAGATTTCAAAACCTCTGTTGATCAGGTTCTCATTCCTCAGAAATACCATATGAAGTTACCACCCTCAAAACATATTTGACCCTCTAAGTGTGACTAATCCTTTAAAAAGTTTGTTCTTTCTGTGATATATCACTTCTTCTTAGAGAAACTCTCCAAATATAATTCAAAGTAGAAAAGAAAAAATTAAAAAAATACATAATCCCTTAAATACCCTGAATTTCAATCTTCCATTTCTATTTAATTTTTGGACGTTTCTACCCGGATATCCTGCTAGCTAGCAGCTCAGATTTAACAAAACAATAAATGTTAAGATATCAGTCACAATGTGCTCTTTTTTTCTCATAGCACTTAACCCACTGTTTTAATTAATATGTATTAATAAATAAATTGTGGACAATAATAAGTGTCTCAAATTGCAAATAAAAATAGATATTATTTGTATATCATAGGCCCATAGACATTCTGCCAAAATTTAAATATAGGTCAAATATGTGGAGAACAAATATCAGCTTCAATCTTAAGTGTTGTATATTATAGAATGTATTCTAGATGAACAAAATTACAGTTTCCCACATTTGGATAGAGACCTCTATGTGTATGGCCATGAATTATTATTTAAACCTCTAACAGAAGTGAGTGACTCTTTTTTTATTATTATTATTTTTTAATTTGAGATAGAATCTCACTCTGTCACCCAGGCTGGAGTGCAGAGGTGCAGTCCTGGCACACTGCAACCTCCGCCCCCTGGGTTCAAGTGATTCTTCTGCCTCAGCCTCCCAAGTAGCTGGGACTACAGGCATGTGCCACCATGCCCAGTTAATTTTGTATTTTTAGTAGAGACAGAGTTTCACCATATTCACCAGACTGGTCTTGAACTCCTGACCTCGTGATCCACCCACCTTGGCCTCCCAAAGTGCGTGAGCCACTGCTCCGGGCCTGGTGACTCTTTTTGTTGTTGTTATTGTTTTCTCTCTGTGTGTGTGTCTGTGTGTGTGTGTGTGTGTGTGTCAGGGTCTTGCTCTATCACTCAGGCTGGAATGCAGTGGTACAATCTCTACTCACTGGAGTGCTGACCTCCTGGGCTCAAGCGATTCTCCCGCCTCAACCTACCAAGTAACTGGGACTACAGACATGCACTACCACACCCGGCCAATTTTGTTCATATGTTACCTGCTGATCTCAAACTCCTAGCTCAGCCCCCACAAAGTGCAGGGATTATAGGAATGAGCCACTGCAGCTGGCCTGAATGACTTTTATTGAAGAAAAATAATATTTATGATGCTTATTAAGATAGTAAGGCAAATTTTATTCAGGACTATTTCAGTAGTTTGGGGGACAACTTCAATGAGGTTTTGCAGTAGAAGACACAAACTGTGCTCAATTTAATGCAGACAAATGCAGGTTTATAGTCCAGACGCAGGTGTGGAACAGTGAACAAAACATTACTGTGAAAAAACATCAAGGGTAGTGAGATTCTTGCTAGACTCACTCACAGGATTTTTGCTGAATATAGTCTAGTGTGATAAGATATTGAGGGTGAGGGATGAGAAACTTGATCTGATATCAAGGGTGGAGGATTTTCACTAGACTGCCCCAGAAGAATTCTTGTGAAAATGCACTAAATAGGCCAAGGACACAGCCTAAGGCAGGGACCTTGAGGGCTTAGAGGAGCATGACTTTAGTTAGATCAAGGAGAGAGTCTTTGTCATTCTCAGCCTTAAACATGATCTCTTTTATAATAAACAATATTTAAGTAGGAGGGTATATTCCTACACAAATGAGGACAAAATAAACTGCTGTAACAGTACATTGTGCGCCTGTCCTAAGCACAATTCCTCTAAAGCATGGGAATTTAGAGTTGCTAAGGGAGAATTAAGAGATGTTCTGTCAACCATCAAAGAACATGTTTACACACCAAGAAAGCTGAACCATGAATACAAATAGCTTTGAACAAGGAAATTACTGATCTTACACTAATTAGTAATACCTTCTCCAGGAAGAAAATCACTCTGGAGGTTTAGTAAATGTTAAATGCCAATGAGCTACTCACAGGCTTGTCCCAAAGAATAGCCCACTTTCAGATACAAACATATCTGCTTTTTTTTTTTTCTTTCTTTTTCTTTTCTTCACCAGTATCTGCACAAAGTTACTTGATATTGAAATTGAAATTGAAAATGATTTCATGTCCAATTCTATTCTCCAGAATGGAAATGATCTTGCTTTTATTTTTTCTATCTCTCAGTTGTCTTTTATTACAAAAGAGAAGAGGGAACATTTTGCATGCTCTTCTACAGAAATCATTCTTTTGAGAGCTTTCTTTATTCTGATTTCTGTTAGTTTTTCCATATCATCCTGCTGGATCTTATAAATGTCAAGAGTGTCAACTACCTGAATGCCTTTGAACTCCCTCAGAACTTCCTTCCCTATAGTTATTCTCTGATTGTTAAGCTAGCTTTCCATTGATCTGTTTTCCTCCCTCCCTTTCTTTTAAGCTTCCTCCTATGTTAGTCACTACTTCTGTTTACCCACTCAGATACTAACTCCCATTCACTTTAAACCACTTTTTATTAGAAGTCATGCTGACTCTGCCATGCTCTCATGCTGTCTCTTGGCAGCTGTCCTCTCAAAGCTTTAGATTATTGATCATCCTGCAGATGATAAATTAAGCTGAAATTCCTCTCCTTCACTTCTGATGCTGTCCGTTTTTAAGTTTGAAATCAGCATTTCCAATATGCTTTACTTTATAGAAAGTATTATATGCATTAGTTGATGGATTATTTATTAGTAACTTACATATTCAAAAAGAACCTATAGAATTTGAGAGCTCCAATGACCTTGAATTTATTTTGTGTATGACCTAAATATGAGGAAGATGAGACTTAGAAACATTGTGATATGAAATAGGTTTAAGTTGTAAATTAGTAAATAAACTAGAAAAATAGATCAGGTTTTGTGACTGCTGATTTAATGATCTTTCCACTTCATTAGTATGAATAGCTTATTAATATATGTAAATATTAACAGCATTACTTGATAATATTGACCATTAAAACCTTTATGTATATATACTATATAGAGTTTGTTTTAAATATATGAGTAGAAAAATACTCTATTTCTTATATTTTGTTATTCTCCAATAGTCCTGTGAGAAAATGAGAACCAGGTTTTTACTCTCAAGTGACATCTCAAAGCCAAACATAATAGTAGATTACCAATTAATTAGATATTGACAAGTTTCCAATATTTAAACATGGTCATCTACTGTTTCAATTTTACAAATTTTCTTTTCCTTTCTTCTTCAACCAGAAAAATCACCAAAAACTTCTTTGATATGGCTACACTTTTTTTTTCAGTTTTCCTTCATTGCTTGTGTAGAGGAAAAAGGTTTTCCTCAACCCTATTAGAGTCACTGGCTAGTTCTGCAAATAAAATTCACAAAGATAGATTAATAGGAGAAAAGTATGTGAATTTATTTAATAGATTTCACATAATACAGGAGCCTTCATAAGGAAATGAATATCCAAAGGAACAGGAGATATCTGAGTGTTTTTAGCTAGGTTTAACAAACAAATGAATGGTTGTGAAGTATGATTGTCCAAAGGGCATATAATCTAATGATATCAAGCTAGGAGGAACTTAGGCCTATTTGTTCAGGTTCTTCTCTGTGTCTCTGTGTCTTCAGAGATAAGGACATTCCTTCGTTTTGGGTATAGGGTAGGCACCTTTCACACAGCCCTTATGACCTGATTTAAAGATAAACTGGAGCTTTATTTTTGTTGATGGCTTACTTTGTAGGAGAAGGCCAGATAGTCTTTTCTAGGTTTTAAACCCTGCTTCAGGGAATAAGGCTGGGAGAAGGTCAGAGAAATATATTTTTGCTTCTGTTATGTTCTCAATTTATTTCAACCTAAAATACTCAGTATGAAAAGGTGCCATATTTCGGGGTAGCATGTCCTAAGCCTCCCTCACTTGAAAAAAAAATCTTGATATTAAGATTCTTGGCTTGAAAAATTAGTTATAGAAATTGACTAGTAGTGAAAGAGTAAATAATCTGAAACACTAAAATGCTGCTCCAGAGGTCCAGTTGATTTCCAGACCCCAAAGTCCTCATGTTGTAACAATTGGATTCATTTGTTTCACCGTAAGTTCTAATCTGCTTCCAAAGACCAATATTGATTTTAGAGGAAGAAAATAACATTTACTAATTTTTTGTAATAATTATATAACTTTGAATTTGGGATTATATTTACTAGAGAAACTTTTGATTCTAAAACAAACTCACAATTGGTTCCCCAAGAGTGAAAAATGCCTCCCTGTGATTATGTTATTTTATTGATTATTTGTCTTTCCACATCTCTAGGCCTCACTTGCTGAATCATTCTGGACCAATTGTTAGGTGCTCAAATCATATCATTTTGCTTCATCTACCTCTCAGTTTACAGCTCTCTAGTTTGTAGTTAAAATATTCCTGTATGAGAAATTCCATACTCTTGTCATAGAGTTCCACAGGGAAGGAACTCTGTGATAACAGGAGCATGGCTACTGCCATTGGCCATGCTTTAAAACAGTGCACAATTCAGGAGTGCACTTTCTACTACAAGTTTTTTCAGTCGGAAGAACGTTTTCCAAGTTCCAGATCCTAGCATTCTAAATGTTCTCCATCCCTTTGATCTCAAATGAAATTGAACAATAACAGATGTTATTAAATGTTCCATGAAATTTTGCATTTTAATTTTTTTTTTTACTTAATAGATATAATGTACATTATTCAAGTGATAGATATTCAAAAAGTCCTGACTTTACCATTCACAAGCTATGCATGTAATTAGTTAATTGAACAGACCCTTCTTGGCCAAGGTGATCCCTGAGAAACCTGAAAACCTGAATTCCCAGCCATGGTTGGAAGGGAGATGTGATATACTTCATTGCACCCCCTCCCTTTTGGAATTTAGGCACAATAGCATTAAGGTTAAAATACACATCATAAGACCGACAAAATACTCTTTGTGGCAATAAGATATCAAATTATAAACAAGACTTAAGGCTATGCAAGACAAGAGTTAAGATAGGCTCTATTCACCATAAGATGTTCTTAAATTTGTTAAAATTAACCTGGTGTAATGTGACTTGCTTTTTAACCCGATTCTGGTGTAGCATCACATGACAGATAGCATATGCTGAAGGAAATAAAAATGTTTTACCCTAAAATCTATTTCTTTGATATATTTTGAAATGGTCCTGAAAAGCTGTCTTTTGTGAGGGAAATTCACGTCTGTAGAAAATTTTCATTAATGCAGCCAGGCCCTCCTTTTCTAGGCCTTTCCCAGATCTAGGAGAGATTAACTGAGAGTCTGACACCTTTAAAGTTCTGAAAAGAGACATTTATTAGTTTCTCTGAAGACTACCTACGAGGCTTCATCTACATATCGGGAGCCTTGGCTGCCTATCTCCCCATCCTAGTTCAAGCATTCCGGTCTACTAACTTCAAGTCTTTAGGCAATAGCTTAACTTTCTAATCCTGTTGTTAACTAAAGAATCCCTGAAACCCACCTATGACTTGTAAGCCCCCACTTCAAGATAGCTCAGCTATTCGGGACAAACCAATGTACACCTTTCTCGTATTGATTTATGTCTTTGCTTATAATTGCTGTCTCCCTAAAATGTATAAAACAAAACTGACCCCACCAATGGGGGGCCACTTATTCAAGGCTTCTTGTGTTTGTGTTTTCTCTGGGCCATGATCACCCATATGGGCTCAAGATAAACTTCTTTAAAATACTTTAGAGTTTGGGTTTTACATTAACAAATGGGTTTACATATACAAGTAGAAAAGGCAAAAAGAGGGAGATTGACACAGGAGGATCACTTGAGGTCAGGAGTTCGAGACCAGCCTGGCCAACATGGTGAAAACCCATCTCTACTAAAAATACAAAAATTAGCTGGGTGTGGTGGCACACACCTGTAATCCCAGCTACTTATGAGGCTGAGGCAGGAGAATGACTTGAACCTGGGAGACAGAGGTTGCAGAGATTTTGCCATTGCACTCCAGGCTAGGCGACAAAGAGAGACTCCGTCTCACACACACACACACACACACACACACACACACACACACACAAAAGGTGAAAAGAAAATAATGAAACACTTATAGGACAATTGGAAAATGTCAACACTGAGTATTTGTTAAGGTTAAATGATGATGGCATTGTTGTTATCTTTAAAAGGAGTTTTTGTTTTTTAGAGATACTTATTGAGATATTTATACATAAAATAACATGCCTGGGATCTGCTTCAAAATAATCAGGGTAGAATATAGAAGAAGCACAAGTGGCCACAAGTTGATATTTGTTGAGGAAGGATAATTAATGCTTGGGAATTCACTGTTGTCATTTCTCTACTTTGGTATGTTGAAAATATCAGCTTTTTTTCCAGTCTTTTAAACTCCTGGGAAAAATTATAAATAAATAAATAAAAGCAAAATAAACATTGAGAAAGAAAAGTGTTTATTTTTTAAATGTATTTTTTTAAATAACCAACCAGGTTTTGAATAGAATAAACACACACACACATGCAAACCACACATACACATATTAAATTTCTAGTCTGATATTTAAGTGTAGATGGTTCAATTGAGTCAAATCTTCTAAAAGTAAACTGTGTTTATGTTTTAAACTACATTTGCAGTTATCATATTACTAGAGCATAATATTACAATTGTAAATGTAAAGTTTTCCCTTTGGGACAGCTAAACAACGTACAGAATCATGAGTAATAATCCTGAAACTCACATATTATAATTTGATTATAACATTATATTTGGCATTATTATGAACTTTAAAAAAAATTGAAAAGAAACAAGCTGTACTTTATTTTCTGTTTTGTTCTTTCTTATATGTGAATTAGTTTGTTCAAAGATGAACAATAAGAACTACAGTACCATTATTTACATTTAAATCAGTTAATATTCCTCAAAGTGTATTCCCTAGACCAGCATCATCAGTGTCATAGAGGAATCATGCTAGTTACCTTGTCTCAACCCAAGACCTGTTGTATTAAAAACTGATGCTAGGACCCAACACTGTTTTACCAGGCCCAACAGGTGATTCTGATGCAGTACAATTTGAGAGCCACTGGCTTAAATGAAAAGAAAACAATAAAAAACAGTTCTTAATTAGAAAGTAAGCTATTCTCAAATAGTAAAAACCAATGAAAACTTTATTTAAAATGAAAACTGAGGTTTACAGAATAAAATTAAAATAAAAACTAACATTAAAGATGAATAGGTCTTTATTTTTCATAAATTTTTTTTTAGAAATTCTAAAATGTGTTTGCTTTTCATAATCTTAGAATGAATTAAAAATTCTAATGGAAGTTATATGAATTTGAAAACTGGATCTCATATGATACCTGATGCTTGTTGAATATGATGCCTTCATTCATAGGGTCAGGTTATACATAATTATCAATGGCCAGTTTGCTACTCATATGTAAAACAATATAATTTTAAAACCATAGAAATGAATGTTTAGTAATTAGCTTCTTAATGAAGAATTTGGAAGTGAGACTATTTTTTTGGCTTTGTTAGCAATGAGTTTATTAGCCCTGCTCTAATGAAACTCACATTTTTCTCTCTCTGCTTACTGAATGAGCTGTTCAAAGGCAAAGATCAAGAGCTTTGCTTAGTAAACAAAAATCAACAAACTCAAAGCAGGTGTTGTCAGCCTGATATTCGAGTTTCATAGGGAAGCAATTTAAACACATAAATGAAAGCAAGACTGTGGAAACTATTAGCTTAAATGTATTATCTTTTATGGCTATTTCTTAAGAAATTCATAGTCTTTTGAGGATAATTTTAATAATTTGCCATTGATTTTGCCCATAAATCTAATTTAGGGCTAATCTTGTTTTACTGGATGCTGTGGAACCCATATAAAGGACAGATGTATTGAATTCAATGCTTTCTTCTAATAAATTGTTAAGAGCAGTTATTAGAGTTGACCATCAAACTGATAAAAACCTCTATGAGCAGTGAAGGAAATTGCAATGTGGGGTACACTAGTGTAGGAGTTTACATTTTTATTCAGCAAACATTTATTGACCACTTTTTATATGCTAGAGCAGTGTTTCTCAAAGTGTAGTTCCAATACAGGCGGTATTACCATTATCTGGAAACTTATTAGACATGATAACCCAAAGGTATGCAACCCTAGATCTATTGAATTGTAAAGTCCGAGTCTGGGAGCAGCAATCTGTACTTGTTAAAATTATGTCCACATGTTTCTAAAACCCATTAACATTATGAAACCACTATCCCAGGGAAGCAGTATACTATTTACTGAGTATATAAATATAGAAAGATACAAAAGAAGAAAGAGAATGAGAGAAAAAAGAGATAGAGGGAGAATAAAAGATGTATGGATGGATAAAGGACAATTTCTACTCTAAATTTGTTCACAGTCCAGGAAGGGAGAGAGCTATATCAGTAATAAATGTAAGTGAATAGGCTTCAAGAAAGATATGTGCTGAGTTCTTTGACAACATTACAGGACTTGTTAATACCTAAGAGTTGGTGGAGAAAGCTATACCTGAGATGTTGTGAAGGGGGTTGGTAGATAAGTTTCTGTTAACAGTCTGTCTGTATTACACTGCACCTCTTTCCTTCTCTGCCTCCGTTTAGATTATGTTTCCATGTTTGGTTTAGTAAATCAATTATTATTACTGATTATTTATACTGAAAACAGTGTTTGTCATCATTACATTAGCAATAAATATAATTAAAGGCAATTGGGTGGCTATTTTACATTTCAAAGCATTTATTTATTCACCACTTCAATTTAGTGTTAAAAGATAGTTCTATGCATTAAATAGATTAGTTATAATTGTGCTTTGTCAAATAAGGAACTGAAGCATGGAACACTTGACTTGTTACTTCTGGGTGTTGGAGCTACTTAAGGGGAGAGATAAGACTTAATACATTATCTCATCATGATCCTTAGGGTCTTCCCTTCATTCACATTCTTTTTCTCTGCACAACTAAAAGTAAGCGTAAATAAACTCAAGTTTCGGGCACCTTGCCAAGCACTGTGGCTCATGCCTGTAATCCTAGCAGTTTGAAAATCCAAGATGGGTGGATCTCTTGAGACCAGGAATTGAAGACCATTCATATTCATGTAGATATGGTGAAACCCCATCTCTACAAAAAATACAAAAATTAGCTGGGCATGATTATGTGCACCTACAGTCCTAGCCACTCTGGAGGCTGAGGTGGGAGAAGTGCTTGAGCCTAGGAGGCCAAAGCTGCAGTGAGCTGTGATGGCACCACTACACTCCAACCTGGGCGACAGAGTGAGACCCTGTCTCAAAAAAAAAAAAAAAAAAAAAAAAACGAACAACAACAACAACAACAAAAACTAGCCATCAATGAGGAGTTTACATTCTATTTGTCTCATAAAATGTCATGTATAGTAAAATATGGCATGTAAAAACATTTGCAAAATATATATAAAACAAAAATAAAATAATTTATAATTAAATAGATATGAAGGTACAGAACAACTCATAAAGGCCAATATTTCTCTGTATGAAGCAGTCAACAAAAGCATATATGGGCTCTGTAGCCTGATTGTCAAATAGTTAAATCTTACTTTGACTATGTCTTTCATGATGCTTAACCATGCAGACTGCTAGTTAAATCCTGAATTCTGTAATTATTAAGTTTTTCATGTTATATCTTTAAAATGAAACTCAGTCAAGTTAAAAAATGAAATGAACAATATCTACAAAAGCCTAACACATATATTTCCTCAATGATGCAACATCAGAAATCTTTCATTTTTTACTTAAAGTAGATAGAAAGTTTATTGTTTATGTTCTTAGTATACTCTGAATAGTTATTAAATTATGTGTCACAGATATTCCTATACATTCTAATATAATTTGCAGTAATATTGATGAATAAATTGTCTTCCTCTATTTCCAATATATAACATTAACATTTTAATATTTTAGATTTTTGAAATTATATATTCAAAAATCAACCAAGAATCTTCAAATGTAGACTTATTTGCAATAAGTTTATTTGCAGGTATAATTAGGGTTAGGATCTTTCAAAGAGATCATCTTAAAATAGGGTGTGCCCTAAATACAATGACAAGTGTTCTTATAAGAGACAGAAAATAAGACACATACACACAAGATAGAAGATCACATGAAGATGGGGGAAGAGATTAGGGTAATATATTTACAAGCTAAGGAATGCCAAGGATTGCCAGAAGGTATCAAACTCTTAAAAATAAGCATGAAGCAGAGTCTCCCCCTGAACCTCCAGAAGGAATCAGCCCAGCCACCTTGATTTCAGATTTCTGCTTTCTGGGACTGTGAGAGAATACATTTCTGTTTCTTAAAGTCACCAAGTTTGTGGTGATTTGATACAGCAGACCTAGGAAATAAATACATTGATTATAGATGCTAAATCAATACTTAAAAAATTATTGGTCCATCATTCATTGCCCACAAAGTACATTTCTATAGATGTAAACTGAAGTTATATCACTTGTACATTAGAAAAGTTTATTATAATCTCTGTTACAAAATTTTGCTGGGGATTCTTAATGTCTCCACATTTAGAATCAACTCAATTTCATTGCGTCAGACAGAATTCAATTATAAACAAGACAAACAAACAAACACAGACCAATTTAGCTATTTTAAGAAACAGATGTCTAAGAGAATTAGATGTTCACAAAATTGTTGGGAGGATAGAAGCAGTGTTTTCTTGTCTGAATCCCCTTGAATAATTTTTCCATGTAATTAAACAATGATTTGCTGTGGGTACTTATACCCTAAGGCAACCTTTTGAGTTCTGGTTACAGTAAAAGCTTCATCACTATAACACCTGTCTCTCAATATTCAGAAAGTTGTAGAATGAAGACCCACAGCTTTCGTTTAAGTAACACAAGTGAAATTGCTTACTAGCAACCATAGCCAAAAACCTTTCTTCTGCTTTTTTAATCAGTTGTGACTGCATCTAATCGTTAAAACCAAAGTCATGTCCAGAATTCTAACTACAAGAAATTTTGTGAAAAGTATATTTTAGCTTCTCAACTCCCTACATGTACAATTGCCTTACATTTGGTTTCATGCTTTGCTGTTGACATGTTGGAATTCTTAAGAATTGAGTAAAAAGCCCAATATTCTTATTTTGCATTGAGTCCCCCAAATTATGGAGCTGGTACTATGAATAATCTTTATAGTTCTGACATGTTACCAAGTTCTAATATTGCAAAGATATTGGTTAGGGTATTTTTTTACTACTCGTCCCTCTAAATCCCAATTTCCTGGATTCTATTGTTATATTGTTTCTTGATGCTGACTCTTGATGGAATCACAGTGTTCTGCATCTTCTCAAATTCCTGGACTTGGAGGTCTGCCAGCATCCACTTATCTTTGTCTGGAGTTCCATAATACTCCTGCTATCCGAACACTTCTATCCTTCACTCTCAGTTATACTATCCTAATGCTGAAATGTTCTGCCTCTTCAGACTTTCTTTTCTCTCTCATACCCAATTCTACTTGAAACTAATATCCTGTTGATATGGTTTGGATCTGTGTCCCCAACCAAGTGTCATATTCAATCGTAATCCCCAAAGTTGGATGTGGAGCTGGTAGAAGGTGATTGAATCAAGGAGGTGCATCCTTCATGAATGGTTTAGAACCATCCCTTTGGTGCTGTTTTTGTGATAGAATTCTCAAAATATCTAGTTAAAAGTGTATGGTACCTCCCTGCCTTCCTCCTTCTCCCACCATGTAAGACACCTCAGTTTCCCTTGGCCTTCTGTTAATTGTAAATTTCCTGAGGCCTCTCCAGAAGCTGAGCAGTTGCCACAATCATGCTTTCTGTACAGCTGCAGAACCAGTCGTCAATTAAACCTCTTTTCTTTGTAAATTACCCAGTCTCAGGTATTTCTTTATAATAATATGGCAACAGACTAATACAGAAAATTGGTACTGAGAGGTGGGGCATTGCTCTAAAGATACCTGAAAATCTGGAAGCCACTTTGGAACTGGGTAATGGACAGAGGTTGGAAGAGTTTGGAGGGCTCAAAAGAAACCAGAAATATAAGAAAAAAATTAGAACTTGCTAGAGACTTGCTGAATAGTTATGACCCAAATACTGATAATGATATGGACAGAGAAGGCAAGACTGATGAGGTCTTAGATGCAGATGAGGAACTTATTGGAAACTGGGGCAAAGGTCACTTTTGTTATGTTTTGGCTTAGCACCTATGCTTTAGCTTAGCAAACTGCCCTAGGGAATTTTGAATTTCAGAGAGTTGATTTAAGGTATCTGGCAGAAGAAAATTTTAAGCAGCAAAGCATTCAAGATGTGACCTGGGTGCTTCTAAAAACACAGATTCATATGCATGAGCAAATAAATGACCAGATATTGGAACTAATATTTAAAAGGGAAGCAGAGTGTAAAAGTTTGGAAACACTGCAATCTCACCAGGTGGTAGAAAGAAAAGCTCATTTTTGGGGAGGAATTCAAGCAGGTTGCAGAAATTTGTATAACTGAAAGGAAGGCAAATGTTGATAATCAAGATGATGCGACAAAGGGCTTGAAGGTATTTTAGACACCTTCATGGTATCCCCTCCCATCACAGGCCCACAGGCCTAGGAGGACTGAATAGTTTCCTGAGACAGGAGCAGGCCCCTGCTGCCCTGCTTAGCCTCGGGGCACTGATTCTTGCATCTCAGCCACTCCAGTTCCAACTGTAGCTTAAAAGGGCTAATGTACAGCTTGGACTGATGCTTCAGAGACTGCAAGCCATAAGCTTTGGAGACTCCCACGTGGTGTTAAGCCTGAGGGTGCCGGCAGTACAAAATTTCAGGCTTGGGAGCCTCCACCTACATTTCAGAGGATGTATGGAAAAGCCTAGATATCCAGGCATAAGCCTACTGCAGGATTGGAGCCCTCACAGAGAACCTATACTAGGCCAGTGTGGAGGAGAAATGTGGGGTTGGAGCCCTCACACAGAGTCCCCACTGGGGTACTGCTGTGAGAAGAGGACCACTGTTCTCTGGCGGAGCTGAGAGAAGAGGGCCATTGTCCTCCAGATCCCAGAATGGTAGATATACTAGTAGCTTGCACCTTGCACCTGTACAAACTACAGGCACTAAACGCCAAGTCTTGAGAGCAGCCATGGGGGCTGAACCCTGCAAAGTCAGAGACGGACCTGCCTGCCTATGGTTTTGGGAGCTCACTGCACCAGTGTGCCCTGGATATAGACAGAGTCAAAGTAAATTATTTTGGAGCTTTAAGCTTTAATGACTGTCCTGCTGGACTTCGGATTTGCATGAGGTCTGGAACCCCTTTCTTGTGGCTGATTTACCCCTTTTTGTATGGGAGTATTTACCATTGCCTATATCCACATTGTATCTTGGAAGTAAATTGCTTGTTTTTGATTTTACAGAGTCATAGGTGGAAGGGACTATCCTTTTCTCAGATAAGACTTTGGACTTTGGAGTTTTCAGTTAATGCTGGAATGACTTGACATTGCGGGACTGTTGGAAAGGCATGACTTTATTTTGTAATGTGTGAAGGACATAAAATTTGGGAGGGGTCGGAGGTGAAATGATATGGTTTGGATCTATGTCCCCTGTTGTCATGTTCAATTGCAATCCCCAGTGTTGGAGGTGAGGCCTGATGGGAGGTGATTAGATTCATCATGGGCATGCATCCTTCATGAGTAACTTAGAACCATCCCTTTGGTGTTGTTCTTGTGATAGAATTCTCATGAGATCTGCTTGTTTAAAAGTGTTTGGCATCTCCCCACTTCCTCCTGCTGCCATCATATGAAGCACTTTGCTTTCCCTTTGCCTTCCATCATGATTGTTTCCTGAGGCCTTCCTAGGAGCCAAGCAGATGCCAGAGTCATGCATTCTGTATAGCCTGTGGAACCATGAGCCTATGGCTAAACCTATTTTCTGTATAAATTACCCAGTCACAGGTATTTCTTTATAGCAGTGTGAGAACGGGCTAATAGACCTGCCTTAGAATATAGACAGATAAATGGTACATTGAATCACTAGTATGATTTTTCTACCACTGACAGGCAAGACAGTCATGTGCTTAAGCACTGCAACACAGCTTTCCTCAAGTTTATTTTATATCTTAAATAAGGATACTGTGTGTGGTATACCTACATGACAGGAGGCAGTTTGTAATTTAGTTTAAAACTGACCAATGAGGAAATGTGGAGACCTTACTTCTCATCTCAGTTATGAAATTGACTACACATGAGACCTCGGCATATCTCCTTCTTCCTCTTTCTCAGCCTATAAGTTAGAGAGACTATACAAATGGTCTGTTAGTTCCCCTCCAACACAGATGTTTTTTTTTTTTTTTTTTTTTTTTACAAATATGCTAACAAGCATAGTTAGTTCAGCAGGTCATGTTACAAATAAAAAAATACACAATTTTTCTCCTAATAGTGCACTGTGAATGCAGGGTAATGAGACTTGCAGTCGAATGTGGCATGCTGTCTCCATGCTGTCTGCAGTCATGCTAAATAAAAGTTAATTTTAACTGAAAGAAAAACTGTGTTTGTTCTGCCTGACAGGAAACTAGTGCTAGCTTCTCAGTATTCACACAAGCAAACTGATATTAAAATGTGCTGCTGTGCTGGGGTTTGATTACTCAATTCCCACACAAAGGGGAGATCCAACTTGAGAGAAAAATGATTAAAATAAGAAGAGGAACAAATAGTGGCATGAGACTGGTTGAAGATGAAATTGACAAAATGTTTTTTAGACAGTTTACCCCAAGCCATTGCTTTTTTTGGGTGTTAAGAAAGGCTATAAAACGTATTGCTATAACAACACTAATTAATTATGGTGGAATTTCATGCACTGTAGCTTAGAGCCAATTTATGATGCTCTTATTGCATGTCATACAAAATGTGACAAAAATGCTTACATTGAAGTGTTTTGAAATATGAGATGATGTGCAGGACCACTTTTATTATTTTATTATAATCTATTTTATTATATTATTATAATAGAGATACTTTTAACCTATGCCTGGGTTATGTCCATAATATCATTTTGATTATCAACATATGCCACAGCCATCAGAGTTAATTGAGCTTGGAGTATACAGACACCATGGATATTCTTTGAAGTTAAAGGAAAATTGAGATAAAGGGAAAGATTTGTGGAACCCAGGTTACCACCAGTACCAACATAAAGGCTTGAAAAAAGCCATGGCTCTCAATGTGCTTGTTGCAGTCAGTCCCAGGGATTCCACAATGGCTTCTGTAACCATCTAACAGAGAGATGAAATCCAATGTATGCAATAAAGAATATAAAGAATCTGATATATATATGGAATATGTTCAAAACAAAAAATAAAATTAGAGTACCCAGATGTCTAAGTATTACCTGGATATTATAAAATGTCATTGTCAATGTTGTAGTTACTGGATTTATATCTTCTTTTCCCTCCCACAAATGACACATTTTCTGTAGTTTTATGCAATGATTGCTACTGTAAAAAAACAACTGTATTAAAATCCAAATAATTTATTTCTCTTGAGGGTTTATTTCTAAAATATACCTCAAGCAATTACAAATTCTGAAGAAAGGTTAAAATGAACAGTTAGCTTAATAACTGATTTAAAGTCCTTTAGCTAATTCATTTGGAGAGATGCCTATTTGTTCCTAAGGTGGAGATAGCTGGTAATATTAGATCACAGACCACTAAGTAACTTACTAGGTGAGGAGAAATTTGAACTCTCAGCAGTGATTAAAATAATAAAAACACAGCAACAACAAACTGTCTCATAATGTAGATTAAAGAAAAGCGGACATTTAGAAGACAAGGTGGACACTTCCCATTTAGCAATGTCGAACCTGATTCTCGAGTTCCTACATTGGGCTGCCAGCTGTGTAAGGGGCTGCCAATGACTGTGATTCCCCTGCAGACATAACAACAGCTGTAATGCCACCTGTGTGAGGAGATGTGCTTGAGAGACGAGAGAATTACATTGACCTCAGGCTAGCATTGTCTTTCTCTAATTTCTGCACCACTGTCAGATTTGAGAAAGTGAATCACCAATTTCTGATATTGTTTCGTCAGACCCTCACCACACAGTGCTCTCTGTAGGGCCCTGGGTAGCAATCATAAGCATATAAATACAAAATTCATCAGTAAAAAGAACCTGAACTCTCTGGTCCTTTTAGATAAATCTAAATTAGATGGAGGATGAAGGATTGACTCAAGGTAGAGTTGTGATAACAAGGAGTAAAAACGACTAAGTGTCTAATGGTGGAGTTCATCATCATTTAACCTTAGGGAATCTGTGATTATTAGTCAAGAGTTCCCAGGAGAGGTCTGTTTTCAGCCAAAAAGGAAAGAACTGCAAGTGATTTATTTTCTTGATGTGAAATGGAAGGTTGCTGCAGTACTATGAGGAATTAGAAAAGAATGTTCAAAAAATTACATATATATAAAATGTATATGTATATACATTTATATATATAGTGTCTATGTATATTAAAGAGTTAAAATAAACTAATGCTAACCTAATCAGAATAAAAGAGTGAAGGAGAAGGTGTAATAATGAAGTAATGGATTAAGGCAATATTGTGATAAGTATTTTGAAGATCAGCTATGAACTAATAGAACAAAGGAAAATGAAATGAAAATAAAAATAACTGTCTTATGCTATGTGAATAATTATGCAGTCATTGTTACAGACAAATTCTCACTGATTTCAGTTGGGGCTTTGGACAAAACAAGAAGACATATGCTTTGGTATATTACCTAGAACTACAATGTTTATTGTAGCTGCATATTCACTAGTAATACATTTAGTAAAATTAAATAGAAGATATTAATTGACAAATGTAAAAAAAAAAAGTCTTGCCTACATTTTTAATAAGGATAGCAACTTTAAAAAATAGGAAAGGATTGTTTCAGAATTACTTAAATTAATCACATTAATATGTACCAGTGATTTTTATCAACTAACCAGAAATCTGGGTCTATCAGCAGAATTTATCCATCCATCTTTGCTGTGAAACTGGGAATGGATTTGTTTAAATTATTGGCCTTTTAATTTACCTCATTTCGTCTCCTGTCTGAGAAGCCTGTTTATTTTCAGGCAGCTGCATATGTTGGCATGATTGATGAGATCTGCTACAGTCAAGCAAGCAGCCCTGGGTGACCAGTTTACCCTTCCCCGCAAGGGTTCCAGCTGCCAGTTGCCCCCATTCTGTGACAGCGTCTCCTTCTCCTCACCTTGTCATCCAGCCAAGATTGTACACTGTAGGAGTACAGGTGAGCATCTGCCTCCATAATCATTGCCAACAGCCCTCCATTATCAACTGCCAGGGGTGCTTCAAAGCAATGTGGAGTTCTTTCTCTTGACACAGGGACCAAGTGTGTTTATGCCTGAAACAAATTCTGCCTTTGCTGATTAAGGAATCTCGCATGTAAAATGCTTTTTTTTTTTTTTTTTAAATTGCATCACAAATCACTACAGTATTATAAAACAGATCATAGCATCCTCCAGCCCTCAACACCACAACCCCCAGCAGTTATTCTACTTAGACTATGTAAAAACCTTTCATTTAAAAATAGGGATTTTCTCCCTGGTTATTATATTCCTATATAAAATAAAAAATAAAAAGCTCTGTCAAACACTTTCACTCCAGCATCATGTAAATTAAATCTACCTATAAAGGTGAATTACCTTGCAACATCTGTCCTTCTGTTTGTACAACCACAACATGTGTGGATCAGAAATAAACAAGACAGAGAATTTGCATATAGCAACATTAAAGTGAATTCTACTGTTTTGGTTTTTAATTGCATTATGTTAAAATTTTTATTGTTAAATGATCTATGGTTGTAATTTAATATTTACTGAGAGTCCATGGTAATCTAGGAACTACATGGACTATAAATAAAATGTAACCCCTGCTTTTAAAAGGAGCCAAATTTTTATTGTAATACATATTATGAATTATATTTATGCATTTACTTTGCATAGAGAATATGATGTGTAATTTTGACAATGATATGTGTCTGTCAGAATAACAATGCAATTGCCTCAAAATAGTCAAAAGAGATAATATTATACAATGCTTATTAAGATCAAAGGCTTTTTTAGAGAAATTTTTTTTTTTTTTATTATACTTTAAGTTCTAGGGTACATGTGCATAACGTGCAGATTTGTTACATATGTATACTTGTGCCATGTTGGTGTGCTGCACCCATCAACTTGTCAGCACCCATCAATTCATCA